>NC_138293.1:36350000-36605000 GCF_965601325.2 Salmo salar
ACTGTCCCCTACTCTAATTCTAAGATGGAGCCCACTATTCCCTATACTCCAGGTCTAGGACGGAGCCCACTATTCCCTATACTCCAGGTCTAGGACGGAGCCCACTATTCCCTATACTCCAGGTCTAGGACGGAGCCCACTATTCCCTATACTCCAGGTCTAGGACGGAGTCCACTATTCCCTATACTCCAGGTCTAGGATGGAGTCCACTATTCCCTATACTCCAGGTCTAGGACGGAGCCCACTATTCCCTATACTCCAGGTCTAGGACAGAGCCCACTATTCCCTATACTCCAGGTCTAGGACGGAGCCCACTATTTCCTATACTCCAGGTCTAGGACGGAGCTCTCCTCCATGTCCATTGTGGGAAGTGTGATGGTATTTAGTGAAGAAAGCCATGGGTTCTGATCTCCTTCAGTGTAGGCTCATCCTGGGAGTGTCTGAGTGATCTCTCAGAGCTGATGAAGAGGCAGATCTTGGAGTGGCCCTCTCGAATGCTTTAGACTAGTTCTAACATGGCGGCTAAAATGTCCCTCAAAGAAGGTCAAGTATTACATGGTCCCTCTATTGCTCTTTAGTGCAGTTCCCGCCTAGTGATTGGTGAATACTTCCTCCCAAAGGGAACGCATGGGTTGTGGTGGTACTGTTATATTCCTTAGGCCAGGTTGAGTAGGGGCATGCCTCTTTGGTAGGATACTTCAGAGATTGTCCTCATGTTGTATATCTCTGTCCCTCCTTCGAGTAGCACTGGAAGTCAAAGAGACAGGGAAGACATTTAGCATTAGCTAACATGTGTGTATTAGCCACTGGTAAGTAACATGACAAACACATTCCCGCATTAGTCTTTATTATAATGAATTAAAACATGAAAATGGCTGATACCAATTCATCACTAAACTAGGTAGTCATTATCTTGTCTAGCTATCACGTTTTGGTTTATGTTTACATCGCCAAGGTTATTTCCATTCTTAAAGGTACAATCTGTGATTTTCCTGAAAAACTAATCCCAGATTGAAGCTGAAAGTAAACAATACTGTATTACAAACGTATACACCCTACATAGGGTCAGTGCCAGTGGAGGCTGGTGGGAGGAGGTATAGGAAGACATACTCATTGTAATGGTTGGAATGGACTAAACGGAACGGTATCATACACATCAAGGATACGGAAAACACATGTTTGACTCCCTTCCATTTATTCCATTCCAGCCATTACAATGAGTCCGTCTTCCTCCCACCAGCCTCCACTGGTCAGTGCTTTTTATAATTTGCTATTTACTGTAGAAGAAAGGGAAGGAAGCTGCTAGCAGAGCAGATTAATTTCTAGGGCAGAACTGTGGAGAGAGAGGATCTTGGCATTGGGAGCATTGGAATTGGAACACAAAAACACACACAAACACACGCAAACACATACACGCACACACTCACACAAACACTTTGAATTGGAAGCCCCGGCGCGCTTAATGCCCTTGAATTATCCACTTCTAACATAGGGGCAGTGCCAAGGCAAAAGCTGGCACAGAGAACAGCAATGTGGTTGGCATGGTGATGGTTCATTGTTGGAAGAGTAGACCTCTACTCCACTGTGTCTGTCCTCAAAAAGAGCAGCTCTGCTCAGTTGTTCATGTGGCATTGTGCACATGTGTGTGCTGTGACATTGTGTGACATTGTACTTTTGTATGTGTGGGTGTGTGCGAAAGAGAGCGTGGGTGTGATATAGATATAGAGCGAAAGAGAGCCAGACAGATACACCGAGAGAGACAGAGAGAGACAAACCAAAAGAGACAGAGAGAGACAGAGAGAGAGACAGCGAGAGATAAACTGAGAGAGAGAGAGATAGACAGAGAGAGATAAACCGAGACAGGAGAGAGAGACAGAGAGAGAGAGACAGAGAGAGGGAGAGAGAAAGAGAGACAGAGAGAGACAAACCGAGAGAGACAGAGAGAGACAGCGAGAGATAAACTGAGAGAGAGAGAGAGACAGAGACAGAGAGAGAGAGAGAGACAGAGAGAAATAAACTGAGAGAGAGAGACAGCGAGAGGGACAGAGAGAGATAAATCGAGAGAGACAGAGAGAGAGAAAGAGAGAGACAGCAACCTTGGGACAATCCTATGCATTATCATTCACAGCAGACTCGTACATTTCCTCAGTGAAAACAATGTACTGAGAAAATGTCAAATTGGCTTTTTACCAAATTATCCTACGACAGACCACGTATTCACCCTGCACACCCTAATTGACAAACAAACAAACCAAAACAACGGCAAAGTCTTCTCATGTTTGTTGATTTCAAAAAAGCCTTCGACTCAATTTGGCATGAGAGTCTGTTATACAAATTGATGGAAAGTGGTGTTGGGGGAAAAACATACAACATTATAAAATCCATGTACACAAACAAATAGTGTGCGGTTAAAATAGGCACGACTCCAACACCATCATTAAGTTTGCAGACGACACAACAGTGGTAGGCCTCCTGATCACCGACAACAACGAGACAGCCTATAGGGAGGAGGTCAGAGACCTGGCCGGGTGGTGCCAGAATAACAACCTATGCCTCAACATAACCAAGACTAAGGAGATGATTGTGGACTACAGGAAAAGGAGGACCGAGCACACCCCCATTCTCATCGACGGGGCTGTAGTGGAGCAGGTTGAGAGCTTCAAGTTCCTTGGTGTCCACATCAACAACAAACTAGAATGATCCAAACACACCAACAGTCGTAAAGAGGGCACGACAAAGCCTATTCCTACAGAGGGTAGTGCGTACGGCCCAGTACATCACTGGGGCTAAGAAGCCCCAAAGACCCCAGCCACCCCAGTCATAGACTGTTCTCTCTACAACCGCATGGCAAGTGGTACCGGAGTGCCAAGTCTAGGACAAAAAGGCTTCTCAACAGTTTTTACCCCCAAGCCATAAGACTCCTGAACAGGTAATTAAATGGCTACCCAGACTATTTGCATTGTGTGCCACCCCAACCTGTCTTTTAAGCTACAGCTACTCTCTGTTTATCATATATGCACAGTCACTTTAACTATACATTCATGTACATACTACCTCAATTGGGCCGGCCAACCAGTGCCCCCGCACATTGGCTAACCGGGCTATCTGCATTGTGTCCCGCCACCCACCACACGCCAACCCCTCTTTTACGCTACTGCTACTCTCTGTTCATCATATATGCATAGTCACTTTAACCATATCTACATGTGCCCGACTAACCGGTGCCTGTATGTAGCCTCGCTACTTTTATAGCCTCGCTACTGTATATAGCCTGTCTTTTTACTGTTGTTTCATTTCTTTACTTACCTATTGTTCACCTAATACCTTTTTTGAACTATTGGTTAGAGCCTGTAAGTAAGCATTTCACTGTAAGGTGAAATACCTGTTGTATTCGGCGCACGTGACAAATACACTTTGATTTGATTTGAAATAGGCAAAAAAACACAAATTTCTTCCCACAGGGCCGTGGGGTGAGACAGGGATGCAGATTAAGCCCCACCCTCTTCACCATATATATCAACGAATTGGCGAGGGCACTAGAACAGTCTGCAGCACCTGGCCTCACCCTACTAGAATCTGAAGTCAAATGTCTACTGTTTGCTGATGATCTGGTGCTTCTGTCACCAAACAAGGAGGGCCTACAGCAGCACCTAGATCTTCTGCACAGATTCTGCCAGACCAGGGCCCTGACAGTAAATCTCAGAAAGACCAAAATAATGGTGTTCCAAAAAAGGTCCAGTCGCCAGGACCACAAATGCAAATTCCATCTAGACACCGTTGCCCTAGAACACACAAAAAACTATACATACCTTGGCCTAAACATCAGCACCACAGGTAACTTCCACAAAGCTGTGAACGGTCTGAGAAACAAGACAAGAAGGGCATTCTATGGGATCAAAAGGAACATAAAATTTGACATACCAATTAGGATCTGGCTAAAAATACTTCAATCAGTTATAGAACCCATTGCCCTTTATGGTTGTGAGATCTGGGGTTCGCTCACCAACCAATCATTCACAAAATGGGACAAACACCAAATTGAGACTCTGCATGCAGAATTCTGCAAAAATATCCTCAGTGTACAACATAAAACACCAATTAAAACGCAAATTGTCAAAATCCAGAAAAGAGACGTTAAATTCTACAACCACCTAAAAGGAAACGATTCCCAAACCTTCCATAACAAAGCCATCACCTACAGAGAGATGAACCTGGAGAAGAGTCCCGTAGGCAAGCTGGTCCTGGGGCTCTGTTCACAAACACAAACAGACCCCACAGAGTCCCAGCAACACAATTAGACCCAACCAAATCATGAGAAAACAAAAAGATAATTACACATTGAAAAGAATTAACAAAAAAACTGAGCAAACTAGAATGCTATTTGGCCCTAAACAGAGAGTATACAGTGGTTGAATACCTGACTACTGTGACTGACCCAAACTTAAGGAAATCTTTGACTATGTACAGACTCAGTGAGCATAGCCTTGATATTGAGAAAGGTCGCCGTAGGCAGGCCTGGCTTTCAAGAGAAGACAGGCTATGTGCACACTGCACTGCCCACAAAATAAGGTGGAAACTGAGCTGCACTTCCTAACCTGCCAAATGTATGACCATATTAGAGACACATATTTCACTCAAATTACACAGATCCACAAAGAATTCGAAAACAAACCCGATTTTGATAAACTCCCATATCTACTGGGGTGAAATACCACAGTGTGCCATAACAGCAGCAGGATTTCTACAAGAAAAGGGCAACCAGTGAAGAACAAACACTAGTGTAAATACAACCTATATTTATGTTTATTTATTTTCCCTTTTGTACCTTAGCCATTTGCACATCGTTACAACACTGTATATATACATAATATGACATTTGTAATGTCTTTATTCTTGGGAAACTTCAATGAGTGTATTGATTTCTGTTCATTTTTATTGTTTATTTCACTTTTGTATATTATCTACTTCACTTGTTTTGGCAATGTTAACATGTGTTTCCCATGCCAATAAAGCCTCTTTGAAGTGAAATTGAATTGAGAGAGAGAGACATTGCCTTTAAATTTCTTAACTTCGGTCAAACATTTAAGGGAGCCTTCCACAAGAATCCCACAATAAGTTGGGTGAATTTTTGCCCATTCCTCATGACAGAGCTGGTGTAACTGAGTCAGGTTTGCAGGCCTCCTTTTTCGCACACGCTTTTTCCGTTCTGCCCACAAATTTTCTATAGGATTGAGGTCAGGGCTTTGGGATGGCCACTCCAATACCTTGACTTTGTTGTCCTTAAGCCATTTTGCCACAACTTTGGAAGTATGCTTGGGGTCATTGTCAATTTGGAAGACCCATTTGCGACCAAGCTTTAACTTCCTGACTGGTGTCTTGAGATGTTGCTTCAATATATCCACATCATTTTCCATCCTCATGATGCCATCTATTTTGTGAAGTGCACCAATCCCTCCTGCAGCAAAGCACCCCCACAACATGATGCTACCACCCCTGTGCTTCATGGTTGGGATGGTGTTCTTCGGCTTGCAAGCCTCCCCCTTTTTCCTCCAAACATAACGATGGTCATTATGGCCAAACAGTTCTATTTTTGTTTCATCAGACCAGAGGACATTTCTCCAAAAAGTATAATCTTTGTCCCCATGTGCAGTTGCAAACCGTAGTCTGGCTTTTTTATGGCGGTTTTGGAGCAGTGGCTTCTTCCTTGCTGAGCGGCCTTTCAGGTTATGTTGATATAGGAATTGTTTTACTGTGGATATAGATACTTTTGTACCTGTTTCCTCCAGTATCTTCACAGGGTACTTTGCTGTTGTTCTGGGATTGATTTGCACTTTTCGCACCAAAGTACGTTAATCTCTAGGAAACAGAACGCGTCTCCTTCCTGAGCGGTATGACGGCTGCGTGGTCTCATGGTGTTTATACTTGCATACTATTGTTTGTACAGATGAACGTGGTTCCTTCAGGCATTTGGAAATTGCTCCCAAAGATGAACCAGACTTGTGGAGGTTTCCAATTGTTTTCAGAGGTCTTGGCTGATTACTTTTGATTTTCCCATGATGTCAAGCAGAGACACTGAGTTTGAAGGTAGGCCTTCAAATACATCCACAAGTACACAAATGATGTCAATTAGCCTATCAGAAGCTTCTAAAGCCATGACATAATTTTCTGGAGTTTTCCAAGCTGTTTAAAGGCACAGCCAATTTAGCGTATGTAAACTTCTGACCCACTGGAATTGTGATACAGTGAATTATAAGTTAAATAATCTGTCTGTAAACAATTGTTGAAAAAATTACTTGTGTCATGCACAAAGTAGATGTCCTAACCGACTTGCCAAAACTATAGTTTGTTAACAAGAAATTTGTGGAGTGGTTGAAAAACGAGTTTTAATGACTCCAACCTAAGTGTATGTAAACTTCCGACTTCAACTGTATCTATCCTGTTGCCTAGTCACTTTACCCCTACTATATGTACAGTACATAGCAACCTCAATTACTTCATACCCCTGCACATCGACTCGTTACTAGTTATTTTTACTCGTTATTGTTATTCGTTATTCACTGTGTGTTTATTCCTTGTGTCAGTATTTCTATCTCTTGTTTTATTTGTATTTTTTAAATCTATGTTTAGCTCTGCATTGTTGGAAAAGGACCCGTAATTAAGCATTCCACTGTTAGTCTACACCTGTTGCTTACAAAGCAGGTGACAAATGACATTTGATTCGATTAGCTCCTCTCCTCCATCTCTACAGGTGAGTCTTCAGCCCTACTATTACTCAAACACAGGAGACACATCACATTACATTTCCCAGAACAACAGGTTATTGCAACCTGTCTAGTCATTACTGTTTCTCTGCGTGTGAGTACGTAAATGTCTGGCCCTGTGTGTCGCCCTGCCTGCAAGCATTTCACCAGGGGAATGATTCAAGTGCGCTTATAATGTCACGGCAGATAATGTCACGTCGCCTGATCCGAGTGGGAGGCCAATATACATATAAGTACTTCTCTGACAAAACCCTCCGAGTGTCAGAGAAGACAAGGGAAGGCAATTTCCTTCCCTGTCACAAAGACCCTTATTGTGATGTAATTTTCAATGTATTAGTAAGTTAGAGGATGGAAGAGCAATTTAATGTGATATATGACTGCTTTTCTAAACCAGTGGTATGTAGGTCACACACACACACAAAGGCACACATGCACGCACCCACCCACCCACCCACACACGCGCACATACACCCCCCCCCCCCACACACACACAATCTGCTCTGTGTTTTAACAGCTTCCAGTCTTATGATTTGGGTCAGAGTTAACGAGCGATGGAGCGTCATGCGTTGGTGTGTGTTCATCACAGCTTCTCCTCTCACACTGAGCTGTTAAGAGTCAGTCTGTCAAAGCCTGGAGACAAAAGTCCTGACTTTATTTTATTTATCTGGCTCATTTATATTTCTTGTGTCTCTCATGTGAGGGGTTGAGGGAACACTTCCTTATGGAAGTAAGTCTATTTAATGTCCATGTCTATTCCACACCTCCTGCTCCTGTCTTTACTCAGTTTAGGAGACGAGAGAGAGGAGAGAGAGAGAGAGAGAGAGGAGAGAGAGAGAGAGAGAGAGAGAGAGAGAGAGAGAGGGAGGAGAGAGGAGAGAGAGAGAGAGAGAGAGAGAGAGAGAGAGAGAGAGAGAGAGAGGAGAGAGAGAGAGAGAGAGAGAGAGAGAGAGAGAGCGAGCTAATTTAAGCAAAATATATTTTCAGCCCCCACCGACCCCTCCATTGCTCCCGTCCAAAAATCTGCCGCTGCCGTCAAAAATGGGATTAGCTAACAAATACAGCCTCTTGCCGTGTGGGGAAGGAAGCCTGATGAAATATGACAACTCTCTCCTCTTAACACTGAGAACATCAATCACCGAGTAAGCCATTGATTTTTGGGGAGGGAGTCAGAGCACACACCTTCGCATGGCAAAGTCAGACCCTTTGGGTATCAGGTATATATAACCTGTCACTCAGCAGAAATGTGCTCAGAATATTTTTTTTTATCAAAGAGAGGAAATCAATTTGCTTTTTTTGTTTTGCAGACGTTCAATATGACACACAGTATTACAATTTTTCCAGTTAACATTGGAACTGATTTAACGTTCTTTCGATTGCGTTTTTAGATGATATTGCCAATATGTTGTCAATATGGTGAAATATGAATGTATCTTTAACCGGCTCCCTGGACATACTGAGGGTTGATTCCACTTCAGACGTTGCTGTTTATTTGTAACTGACTGTATCCCCTGATACTGAATACTGAGACATGTCAAACAAAACTGATGTTCTGAATTTCACCAAAGGAAACATTCAAATCCCATAAAAAAAAAACTCAATTAGAAATAAATATTTTCAATATTAAATATTAAATTCAACTTTAAGTCTCCATCATTACATTAAAGCTTAATTTATGTGTAGTCATTCATGTTAACCAGCATCACTAGTCACACTAAGCACAAAACGAATTAGAGGTCTGAGTGAAGGCAAACATCACATCATTCTATTTCCTGTTTATCTGTAATTGTATCTCCTAATAGAGGCAGCATTTAAAACACAATCTTAATGTACCATTAGGCTCAGATGGTAAGATTAGTCCCTAGCTACCATACAGATGGGTAACAAAGGTTGAAAGGTCATCCATAACCAGCCACGGCCTATTACATCTGTATTCATACCAGCCTCAGCAGACACTCCAGCATGTGTGTGTGTGTCCGTGTGAGCGTGTGTGTGTGTGTGTGTGTGTGTGTGTGTGTGGCTGACATGTCTGTCGACTAGCAGGCCAGGCCTGTCCCTAGATTATCTGTGTGGGTTGCTGTGGTGCCAATGCTGGCGTGGCCTGTGGGTGGTGGGGCCATTTGTTTGACAGACTGGCTTTGGCACCTAGTGCTGTTCATCTTTGTTACAAAATGCCCGCCAGCTTATGGATGGGGACAGGACTGTCACAACCTGCCTGAGCTAGCTTCAGTTCCAGCCCCGTGCCTGCGAGGCTCACCCTACTGTTTCTACCTCGTGTCACCTAGGATAGTCCCAGGCAACATGTCCTCTCTACAGTACTTCAAGGCCTAACATACTTTTTTATGTACCAAATAATATCAGCCCGAAGGGTTTGTTCTTCGGGCTTGAAAGAGAATTCTACTCATTTAGGGAGCTGTCTCCATGGATTCAGCAATTGTTATCAAGCCCTCACAATAAATGATCATCTCTCATCTCTGGTGGCCTAACAAGCACCCGATAGCCCTCCAATATGAGATTACACATATTTGCTGCTAGTGGATATCTAATTAGCTACTTTTAATTGGTTAACAGCTCTATACTGCAATTTATTACTGTTTGCAGGCTACCAATTAATTGCGTTATTACATCTGTGTGCCCAAACAACAAGGTTTTACAGTGCCAGGTCTGGGTGGAAATAGTATTTGGTATTTTGTGGTGGCCTAATTAGACTTACTTGAAATAATTCATGAATAAAATTGGTAATTAAATTGGCTTATAATTACTTATTCTGTTACCATGTAGTTTCCATATAATTACCAGATCATTATGGGCACCATAAATTAAATTGTTACTTTTGTTTTCTCTCAAATACTAGGTGTGCACACTGCTTTAATTAGCTTGCATGGCATTATAAAACCATTGGAATAGTCCCAAAATTGCAAATCCACTTCACATATTCTACCGATAAGCTATATCAAGCGCACCCCACTTCCTAATATAAGGAAAGCAATTACTATTTAAACCCAGGCGTTAACAGTGAAACTGATAAGAGACAGCCACATTAATAGTGCTGGACAGAGCCAAAGAAAGACAGTCCAACAAAAGATTGATTTCCCCCTGTTCTACTTAACAGCACCACTGACTGGAAAGAGCCACATTGCTGGATGGAACCCAAAAGGAAAGAGTTTTTTTCTCATTTTTTTCTTCTCCTATTCTCTGAGATCCACAGCGAGCGTCTGGTCTGGACTTCCAAAAGGACTGATGGCCTCTGATATCAGACTGGTCCTTCACGCTCCATTAGTTAACCTCATTTCTAGCAAGATGGAAGAGCTCTCAGCCTGCCCCCCCCCCCCCCGAAACGACACAACGGTCAAAGTGAGGGGAGTAGGGAAAGAAAGCCGCATAATAACACTGTTCTGTTCTGTTCATGCGTTGATTTGGAGCAGCAGCAGCATACTCATTTGCCTCCTGATAGATACTAGAGGCTTCAGGTTCACTGGATATAGCTGGTAAACGAAATTAGTATTTGCAGCGCAATTGGCTTCTTTGCCGCATGGAGTTTATGTCAAAATAAACCTTGGAGCAGTGCACTCACTTAGCCACAGCTCCAACAGGGCCAGGCATGGGTGGGCACAGGGTTAGAGAGGGTCTGTCCTCTAAAACGCTCCTACATCAGCCTACCAGTTCAGCTTCCAGCACAAAGGATTACAATTTAATTGGGAGAGGAGGACGGGAACTTCAAGTCTGGGACGTGACATAAATAAGAAAACACACGCAGCATCCACGCACTATTCCCAGAATGTTAGTCTTACTAAGCTTTCTGTGAACTATATTACAGTAGTTGTATATCGCTGAGGTTGATGATACAATGGCGTAGCATCGATTACATATTTATGCTTAGGATTGAGTGCAGCAACTACCTTGCAATGTGACAGTAATAAATCAAGCAAATCCTGTAAATCCACATGTTATGTTCTATACGTCTTGTCTCATTCTATAGGTCTGGTCTCCTAACGTGGCTTCTAAGTATCTAGAAATACAGGCAGCACGCATGCTGCTGTGCGTGAGGCTGTGTGAGGAGGGGCTGGACCCGGTCAGCCTGGGATGAGTAATTGGGCAGTAGGAATCTCCAACCGCCTCCGATGTCTCTCTATGGCTTCCCTGAGGAGTCTTTAATTTACTGTTGATTTGCTCTGTTGTTGTGCTCTGTCTCAGTGTCTAAACATTGTGTTCAAACAGCCTATTTAGCACATTCAGTGGGAGAGAACTGGGACGGCTCCAGGAGAGGAGGCCTGGAGGAACACTCAACGACCTCGAATGCAGCCAAGACACATCTCTCTGGCTCATTTCCTCTCTCTCTCTATCTTTGTCTCACACTCTCTCTTTCTCAGTTTTTCCTCAGTTTCTTTCTTGTTTCTCTGTATCTTTGTCCCAGCCTCTCTTCATTTAAATCTCTCTCTCTCTCTCTCTCTCTCTCTCTCTCTCTCTCTCTCTCTCCCCCCACCTCTGTCCTTTTCTGTCCTCCTTTTTTCTCCTTCCTACTGCCTCCCTCCATCTTCCTAGTTGTGAAAAGAGAGTTGAGGCGAGTTTTTTGTGAAGACTTTCCTTTGAACATTACAAAAGACCACAGAGGAGCTCAGTGTGGTCATTATTTCATGCAGCCAGTAATTAATGAGACCACTTTCACTTTGAACTAAATAAATAGCTGAGAGGTGACTCCCATAATTGCAAAAGGGTCATGGATACAATTAAAAATGTGTGAGCTGAGCCAACACTATCTCATCTCAACTGTGACCTGAATATTTTTTCATTACAGCATTGTTTATTATAGCTTTAATGGGCTTTAATACACAAATGTCTTATTTGTAAAGTAATGTAGTCGTGTGGTTTGACCGTCAAACACCCTAACAAACCTATTCTGTGAGATGAAAAATAATATAATTTCTTGATGCACAAAGTGGCTGGAGAAACCATTGGCCTTGCCACGTAGCCTGCTCTGTTGACTAGAGGTCGACCGATTAATCGGCATGGCCGATTAATTAGGGCCGATTTCAAGTTTTCATAACAATCGGTAATCAGCATTTTTTGCCGATTACATTGCACTCCACGAGGAGACTGCGTGGCAGGCTGACCACCTTTTATGCGAGTGCAGCAAGGAGCCAAGGTAAGTTGCTAGCTAGCATTAAACTTATCTTATAAAAAACAATCAATCTTAACATAATCACTAGTTAACAACACATGGTTGATGATATTTCTAGTTTAACTAGCTTGTCCTGCGTTGCACATAATCAAGCCTGTTAATTTATCATCGGATCACAGCCTACTTCGCCAAACGGATGATTATTTAACAAAAGCACATTCGCAAAAAAAGCACAATCGTAACACCAATGTACCTAACCATAAACATCAATGCCTTTCTTAAAATCAATACACAAGTATATATTTTTAAATCTGCATATTCAGTTAAAATAAATTAATGTTAGCAGACAATATTAACTAGGGAAATTGTGTCACTTCTCTTGCGTTCTGTGCAAACAGAGTCAGGGTATATGCAACAGTTTGGGTCGCCTGGCTCGTTGCGAACTGTGTGAAGACCATTTCTTCCTAACAAAGACAGTAATTAATTTGCCAGAATGTTACATAATTATGACATAACATTGAAGGTTGTGCAATGTAACAGCAATATTTAGACTTAGGGTTGCCACCCGTTCAATAAAATACGGAACGGTTCCGTATTTCACTGAAAGAATAAAAGTTTTGTTTCGAAATGATAGTTTCCGGATTTGACCATATTAATGACCTAAGGCTCGTATTTCTGTGTGTTTATTATATTATAATTAAGTCTATGATTTTATATTTTATACAGCAGTCTGACTGAGCGGTGGTAGGCAGTAGCAGGATTGTAAGCATTCATTCAAACATTACTTTCCTGCGTTTGCCAGCAGCTCTTCCCAATGCTTGAAGCACAGCGCTGTTTATGACTTCAAGCCTATCAACTCCTGAGATTGGCAATACTATAGTGCCTATAAGAACATCCAATATTCAAAGGAATATGAAATACAAATGGTATAGAGAGAAATAGTCCTATAAATTCCTATAATAACTACAACCTAAAACGTCTTAACTTAAATATTGAAGACTCATGTTAAAAGGAACCACCAGCTTTCATATGTTCTCATGTTCTGAGCAAGGAACTTAAACGTTAGCTTTTTTACAAGTCACATATTGCACTTTTACTTTCTTCTCCAACACTGTGTTTTTGCATTATTTAAACCAAATTGAACATTTCATTTATGTATTATATTAAGTTAAAATAAAAGTGTTCATTCAGTATTGTTGTAATTGTCATTATTACAAATATATATATAAAAATCGTCCGATTAATCGGTATCGGCTTTTTATGGTCCTCCAATAATCGGTATCGGCGTTGAACATCATAATCGGTCGACCTCTACTGTTGACTAACTGAAAGGTCATCTGAAGCATTAGAAACATGCTTTGCATACCCACCAGGGAGACATTGGTTGAGTGTCAAAATTATTTTACTATGCCTTATTATTAATGGAATCACATTGAATTAACATGGCTTTTTGATTGAATTAGCCAAAAACCATCAACATATACTGTTACATTTTTCCATCGCTTCTTTTCTTGTCTTCTTTTCTCTAAGAAAGCAGCTCCAGCAAACACAGAAAATCATGCAGTCAAGAAACATACAATTGTTCTCGTCTTAAATTAACCCAGGTTTCAATTCAAAATCTTTTCAAGGTTTGGTTGGCTTCGCATTGAATTTACACTCACAAACTCAATGAAATATTAATCAAGTATGGAAGATGAGCTGACGTTGTTGCCCAAAGGGTAGGCTGGTATCTCTTTAACATGTTCACTAACTACATGCCAGATATTGATGTAGTGGTGATGACGGTGTACTTCACACACACACACACACACACACACACACACACACACACACACACACACACACACACACACACACACACACACACACACACACACACACACACACACACACACACACACACACACACACACACACACTCTCTCTCTCTCAATCTTCACCCTTCCCGCTTATTGCAGTGCTGTCTGTCAGCTATAGTAATTAGTCGTGCTGCCACCACACCTCAACGTCTCCTCAATGTCGCTTATTAATCTCACATGAGTGATTAGGCCGCGCCACACCACGACGTATGGAGCTGCCACAGTGGGAGCCTGGGAGGGAGGTGTGAAACTGAGTGTGAAACTGTTGCCACCTCATATGTTATCACACTCAGGAGATTAGTTAGGGATTTAACCACAGCACAGCCCATTGGCAGCTAATCATGCGGCTAATGATAAGTGAAATATTTTTGCCGTCGTTACAATGGCAACCGCCAAGGTCACGAACTCACATAACGCCGATTCGACTACTGCTTTTATAAATATGACATTTAGTTAGCTATCAACACAATATGCAATGTGCAGTTCAAGGTTTTAAGTAGAAGGGTCTCCAAGTCCTATTCTAAGAATAAAGCAACTCAGGGAAGAAGTGCTGATCTAGGATCAGTTTGACCTTTAAGATCATAATGAATATGATTATATGGACTACATGGACAGGGGGTCTGATCATAGATCAACCCTCCTACTCCGAGACGCTTCATGAATGAGAGCCCTGGAGAATATTGTCTTAAGTGCTGGGCTGGAACAAATGCCTGCACACCCAGGCAAGTAGCCAAAGCGCTTCTTTAAAATAGAATAGCCTAACAATTGGCTAAAGCAAAAACTTGACCAGGACTTCAGAAGGAGCGATTTTAAGATCTCTATAACAGCTGGAGTCAGACGTGTGACAGAGATTTGACTGGCTATGCACCATTGTGCGACTGTGCTCTATGCACCATATTGCGAGAGAGCGCAAGTCCTATCCCTCTGGATCTGACCTCGGCAGCTGTCTGGAAAACTGGATGACTTCTGCTCCACCGATAACGCCACCCAACAATGAAATCTGACCAAATGAAATCAACACAGTTGAGAAAACAGAGTTGTGTAAACGAGGCATTCCATTGAGCTTTAATTACAACACAACACTAAGTCAATATGTCATTTTCAGCCTTTTTTCCCAATCCACTCCATATCATATAGCTACAAAATTGACTTTTGTGCATGTTCAACAAAAAAAATCTGATTAAAGCATTTTTCAATTTAATGCAGGAGCAATGGTTGTTGCTGGTAAAGGATGAGTTAAGCTGTATGTTTGGCAACATTTGATAGCTTTTTGCCTATAATTTGACTCCTGCATAGATTTTAAAAACACACACACACACACATCACATTATGTAGCGACGACTACTCCTGCCACATGATTCAAACCATCAACCATGTGGTACTACTCTAGCCTGAGGGGGGTTAGTATCAAGGGGCGAAATGATGAAACTGAAGAGAACTTACAACTATAATGTGATGAATGCTCTGCCACTGACTGAGCCTCCTCTAGACGTCTAGCTCTAGTGCATCTGTGAGAGCAGATGAATGGGGAGGAGTGTTTGATAAATTGGGTCACATGAACATGGGGATTCTGGGTAATGTGGTGAAAGCGCTTGAGGAGTTGCAGTAGGAACGGTACGAACCCTGTCTTCCTTTATATTCTTTATTTATTTTAGGAGGTAGATCAGCTTTAATACTGTGGAAAGATTGTAGCTTCCATCAATGTAATTTTCTCCATCATTTCCAATCCCCGGAAGTTTACATACACTTAGGTTGGAGTCATTAAAACTCGTTTTTCAACCACTCCACAAATTTCTTGTCAACAAACTATAGTTTTGGCAAGTCGGTTATGACATCTACTTTGTGCATGACACAAGTCATTTTTCCAAAAATTGTTTACAGACAGATTATTTCACTTATAATTCACTGTATCACAATTCCAGTGGGTCAGAAGTTTACATACGCTAAGTTGACTGTGCCTTTAAACAGCTTGGAAAATTCCAGAAAAGTATGTCATAGCTTCAGAAGCTTCTGATAGGCTAATTGACATCATTTGAGTCAACAGGATGTGTACCTGTGGATGTACACTGCTCAAAAAAATAAAGGGAACACTTAAACAACACAATGTAACTCCAAGTCAATCACACTTCTGTGAAATCAAACTGTCCACTTAGGAAGCAACACCGATTGACAATAAATTTCACATGCTGTTATGCAAATGGGATAGACAACAGGTGGAAATTATAGGCAATTAGTAAGACACCCCCAATAAAGGAGTGGTTCTGCAGGTGGGGACCACAGACCACTTCTCAGTTCCTATGCTTCCTGGCTGATGTTTTGGTCACTTTTGAATGAGCATGAGACGGAGTCTACAACCCACACAAGTGGCTCAGGTAGTGCAGCTCATCCAGGATGGCACATCAATGCGAGCTGTGGCAAGAAGGTTTGCTGTGTCTGTCAGCATAGTTTCCAGAGCATGGAGGCGCTACCAGGAGACAGGCCAGTACATCAGGAGACGTGGAGGAGGCCGTAGGAGGGCAACAACCCAGCAGCAGGACCGCTACCTCCTCCTTTGTGCAAGGAGGAGCAGGAGAAACACTGCCAGAGCCCTGCAAAATGACCTCCAGCAGGCCACAAATGTGCATGTGTCTGCTCAAACATTTGGCATTTGCCAGAGAACACCATGATTGGCAAACTCGCCTCTGGCGCCCTGTGCTCTTCACAGATGAAAGCAGGTTCACACTGAGCACGTGACAGACGTGACAGAGTCTGGAGATGCCGTGGAGAACGTTCTGCTGCCTGCAACATCCTCCAGCATGACCGGTTTGGCGGTGGGTCAGTCATGGTGTGTTGTGGCATTTCTTTGGGGGGCCGCACAGCCCTACATGTGCTCGCCAGAGGTAGCCTGACTGCCATTAGGTACCGAGATGAGAATCTCAGACCCCTTGTGAGACCATATGCTGGTGCGGTTGGCCCTGGGTTCCTCCTAATGCAAGACAATGCTAGACCGCATGTGGCTGGAGTGTGTCAGCAGTTCCTGCAAGAGGAAGGCATTGATACTATGGACTGGCCCGTCAGTTCCCTAGACCTGAATCCAATTGAGCACATCTGGGACATAATTTCTCGCTCCATCCACCAACGCCACGTTGCACCACAGACTGTCCAGGGGTTGGCGGATGCTTTAGTCCAGGTCTGGGAGGAGATCCCTCAGGAGACCATCCGCCACCTCATCAGGAGCATGCCCAGGCGTTGTAGGGAGGTCATACAGGCACGTGGAGGCCACACACACTACTGAGCCTCATTTTGACTTGTTTTAAGGACATTACATCAAAGTTGGATCAGCCTGTAGTGTGGTTTTCCACTTTAATTTTGAGTGTGACTCCAAATCCAGACCTCCATGGGTTGATACATTGGATTTCCATTGATTATTTTTGTGTGATTTTGTTGTCAGCACATTCAACTATGTAAAGAAAAAAGTATTTAATAAGATTATTTCTTTCATTCAGATCTAGGATGTGTTGTTTAAGTGTTCCCTTTATTTTTTTTGCAGTATATTTCAAGGCCTACCTTCAAACTCAGTGCCTCTTGCTTGACATCATGGGAAAATCAAGAGAAATCAGCCAAAACATCAGAAAATAAATTGTAGACTTCCACAAGTCAGGTTCATCCTTGGGAGCAATTTCCAAACGCCTGAAGGTACCATGTTCATTTGTACAAACAATAGTACTGTCACGTCCTGACCAGTAATAGGGGTTATTTGTTATTGTAGTTTGGTCAGGACGTGGCAGAGGGTATTTGTTTTATGTGGTTCGGGGTGGTTGTGTGTTTAGTGGTGTGTTTGATTTATTATTCCGGGTTTTGGGCACTGGTCTATGTTTATGTATTTCTATGTTTAGTCTAGTTCTTTTTATTTCTATGTTTAGTTAATTGGGGATTGGACTCTCAATTGGAGGCAGGTGTTTTCTAGTTGCCTCTGATTGAGGGTCCTATATATAGGTATGTGTTTGTTTTTGTGTTTTTGTGGGAGATTGTGCTGTGTATAGCTCTGTGCCTTACCGGCCTGTTATTTGTCGTTGTGTTTTTTGTGTACGTATTTACTTTGGTTTACCTTCTTTGTCCGTTTAAAATAAAAGAAGATGAGTGCACATTTCCCCGCTGCGTCTTGGTCCGCTTTACCCTACGACAACCGTGACAGACTCTCCCACCAACCAAGGACCAAGCAGCGGAGGAGGAAGCAACGGGTGGACTGTCGGGAGCAGCACCTGGAGTGGAGAAAACAGCGCGCTCGGGAGGTAATGGCATCCTGGTCGCTGGAGGTATTAGAGGCAAGGATTGACTGGACGTGGGAACAACTACTGGACCATTGTGACAGCCTGCCTGGGAAGCAGGTAAAGGTGGAGAGGCCACCCCAAGATTTTTTGGGGGGGGCACACGGGTAGTTTGGCTGGGCAAGGAGTAAGCCCCAAGCCAAATCCCCATGCTTTTGTTGAGCAACCTTTGACTAGACAGGTCCGTGCTTCGGGTTATTGCGTACTGTGGAGAGGCCAAGTGTTTTTAGGCCGGTGTGTGCAGTGCCAGCACCCCGCATTTGCCAGGGGGAATTGGGCATCCAGCCAGGACGGGTTGTGCAGGAGGTGCGATCGAGACCGCCAGTGTGTCTCCACGGCCCGGTATATCCAGTACCAGCACCACGCACCAGGCCTCCAGTGCGTCAGCCCAGTCCAATTCAGCCTGTTCCCGCTCCTCGCACTAGCCTTGAAGTGCGTGCCTCCAGTCCGATACCTCCAGTACCAGCACCACGCACTAAGCTTCCAGTGTGTCAGCCCAGTCCAGTACGTCCTGTTCCCGCTCCTCGCACTAGCCTTAGTGTGTGTGTCCCTAGTCTGATACCTCCAGTACCAGCCCCACGCACTAAGCTTCCAGTGCGTCAGCCCAGTCCAGTATGTCTTGTTCCCGCTCCTCGCACTGGCCTTAGTGTGTGTGTCCCTAGTCTGATACCTCCAGTACCAGCCCCACGCACCAGGCTTCCAGTGCGTCAGCCCAGTCCAGTACGTCCTGTTCCCGCTCCTCACACTAGCCTTGGGGTGCGTGTCCCTAGTCTGATACCTCCAGTACCAGTCACACGCACTAGGCTTCCAGTGCATCAGCCCAGTCCAGTACGTCCTGTTCCTGCTTCCCGCACTAGCCCTGAGGTGCGTGTCCCCAGTCTGGTACCTCCACTACCAGCCCCACGCATCAGGCTTCCAGTGCGTCAGCCCAGTCCCGAGCTTCCGACGACAGTGCCTTGTCCAGAACTTCCGGCAACAGTGCTTCGTCCAGAACTTCCGGCAACAGTGCCTCGTCCAGAACTTCCGGCAACAGTGCCTCGTCCAGAGTATCCGGCAACAGTGCCTCGTCCAGAGTGTCCGGAACCAAGAGAGACGGCCCACTGTCCGGAACCAAGAGAGATGGCCCACTGTCCGGAACCAGGAGAGTCGCCCTACAGTCCGGAGCTCCCAGAGTCGCCCTACAGTCCGGAACCGAGTGAGTCTACCTGCAGTCCGGAACCGAGTGAGTCTACCTGCAGTCCGGAGCTGAGTGAGTCTGCCTGCAGTCCGGAGCCGAGTGAGTCTGCCTGCAGTCCGGAGCAATCCGGAGCCGAGTGAGTCTGCCTGCAGTCCGGAGCCGAGTGAGTCTGCCTGCAGTCCGGAGCCGAGTGAGTCTGCCTGCAGTCGGGAGCCGAGTGAGTCTGCCTGCAGTCGGGAGCCGAGTGAGTCTGCATGCAGTCCGGAGCCGAGTGAGTCTGCCTACAGTCCGGAGCCGAGTGAGTCTGCCTACAGTCTGGAGCTTCCAGAGTCGGCTTACAGTCCGGAGCTCCCAGAGACGCTCTACAGCCCTGAGCATTCAGCAGGGGTGGACAGGTTGGGTGGGGGAAGTAGACCTGAGCCTGAGCGACCTCCAGTATAGGTGGGTTGGGGGGGGGGGGGGTGTAGCACAGGAGCCGTCATTGATAGCAGCCACCCTCCCTTTAGTTAGGGGTTTATTTTTTTGTATTTTTTTGTTGAGGTGCATACAGGGTCTGCACCTTTGGGAGAGGGGGGAATGTCACGTCCTGACCAGTAATAGGGGTTATTTGTTATTGTAGTTTGGTCAGGACGTGGCAGAGGGTATTTGTTTTATGTGGTTCGGGGTGGTTGTGCGTTTAGTGGTGTGTTTGATTTATTATTCCAGGTTTTGGGCACTGGTCTATGTTTATGTATTTCTATGTTTAGTCTAGTTCTTTTTATTTCTATGTTTAGTTAATTGGGGATTGGACTCTCAATTGGAGGCAGGTGTTTTCTAGTTGCCTCTGATTGAGGGTCCTATATATAGGTATGTGTTTGTTTTTGTGTTTTTGTGGGAGATTGTGCTGTGTATAGCTCTGTGCCTGTTATTTGTCGTTGTGTTTTTTGTGTACGTATTTATTTTGGTTTACCTTCTTTGTCCATTTAAAATAAAAGAAGATGAGTGCACATTTCCCCGCTGCGTCTTGGTCCGCTTTACCCTATGACAACCGTGACATGTACGCAAGTATAAACACCATGAGACCACGCAGCCGTCATACTGCTCAGGAAGGAGACGTGTTCTGTCTCCTAGAGATGAGCGTACTTTGGTGCGAAAAGGGCAAATCAATATCAGAACAACAGCAAAGGACCTTGTGAAGATGCTGGAGGAAACAGGTACAAAAGTATCTATGTCCACAGTAAAACGAGTCCTATATCGACATAACCTGAAAGGCCGCTCAGCAAGGAAGAAGCCACTGCACCAAAACCACCATAAAAAAGCCCGACTACGGTTTGCAACTGCACATGGGGACAAAGATCATACTTTTTGGAGAAATGTCCTCTTGTCTGATGAAACAAACATAGAACTGTTTGGCCATAATGACCACCGTTATGTTTGGAGGAAAAAAAGGGAAGCTTGCAAGCCGAAGAACACAATCCCAAACGTGAAGCACGGGGGTGGCAGCATCATGTTGCGGGTATGCTTTGCTGCAGGAGGGATTGGTGCACTTCACAAAATAGATGGCATCATGAGGATGGAAGATTATGTGGATATATTGAAGCAACATCTCAAGACATGTTGACTTCAGTTGTCTCCCTGTAGCACTGTCTTAGGCGTCTCACAGTACGGATATTGAAATGTATTGCCCGGGCCACATCTGCAGGCCTCATGCCTCCTTGCAGCATGCCTAATGTACGTTCACGCAGATGAGCAGGGACCCTGGGCATCTTTCTTTTGGTGTTTTTCAGAGGTAGTAGAAAGGCCTCTTTAATGTCCTAAGTTTTCATAACTGTGACCTTAATTGCCTACCATCTGTAAGCTGTTAGTGTCTTAACGACCGTTCCACAGGTGCATGTTCCTTAAAGGGGAGTGGGACATCATTCAACATTCCACAATCAACAGCCTGATCAACTCTATGTAAAGGAGATGTGTCGCGCTGCATTAGGCAAATGGTGCTCACACCAGATACTGACTGGTTTTCTGATCCACGCCCCTACTTTTTTTTTTTAAAGCTGTGACCAACAGATGCATATCTGTGTTCCTAGTCATGTAAAATTCATAAATTAGGTCCTAATGAATTTATTCAATTGACTGATTTCCTTATGAACTGTAACTCATTAAAATCTTAGAAATTGTTGCATGTGGCATTCATATTTTTGTTCAGTGTACCTTTAACCCTTAATTTTTTGAAGGGAGCATGATTACACACAATAATATTGAAGACATCTGCAAAAATGCTGAAAGCTAAATCAGGTTCAGGGATAGCTGAAATACAATCAAGGTCACTGAATTAAAGATCATGTAAAAAAAAAAAAGCCTGTTCGCTGAAGTTTTTAAAGTTCTCTTTGTGATGACACGAGGCTTAGATTTTTGTATTCTCACATCTCTAACACAAACAATTGGGCAATGGTCACCAATTTCTTGGGTGAAAACACCAGTATTGTGTATTTTTGAAGATCAATCATAGTTACAGATCTATGGACTGCACAAAACAACTGACATGGAAGCTTTATGAGCCGAAGTTTACATGTGCTAGGACAAAATGTGAAGCCATAGTGAGTAACATGTTAGCACCATGGGCAACTACTTTGGTAACACAGGACCTAGACCAGGTTGAATTTGTGTCCCTGTCCATTGATGCGTCTAATCATGGACATGTAAAGCTGCTGCCAATAGTAGTCAGATATTGTAAGATATATGATGGCAACACATCTGTGGAAACAAAACTGCTTGATTTTGTTGAATTGAAAGGAGAAACAGCAGAGGAACTTGCAGCTGAGGTCCTGGTGGTCATCCAAAAATGTAACCTGGAAAACAAAGTCGTGGCATTCTCTGCCGACAACACAAATACCAACTTTGGAGGACTGAATAGGCTGGGGAGGGTCAATGTCCATACCAGAGTTAAAAATGCTCTGCAGCCGGAGGTGATTGGCTTAGGTTGTCCTGCCCACATCATTCATAACACGGCCAGAACAGCTTTGGATATGATTCCCCTTGATGTTGAGTACCTGCTCACAAAGATATTTGGATATTTTCATATTTTCACCATCAGAGTAGAAAGACTGAAGAGCTTTTGTGAGTTTCTTGGCCAGGAGTACCATAACATTTTAGGACACAGCAATGTTCGCTGGCTGTCCATGCTCCCTGCTCTAGAAAGAGTGCTGAAAATGTATGTGTCATTGAAATCCTTTTTTATTTCTGAAGACAAAAGCCCTGTTGTCCTGCAAACAATGTTCGAAGATCCACTGACTGAACTTTGGCTGGCCTTTGTCCATGGAAACTTGAGCGTATTCAGTGACACGATCAAGATGCTTGAAGACCAGGACCGCTATGCTGTGGAGTCAGCTGCAATTCTGAGAAACATTGAGGCAAAATTGTCTGCAAGACGTGATGACAACTTCATTCCAGTTTTGGTCAGAGGACTTCTGAGAGAGCATGAGGAAAATGGAGCAATGTCTAAAGAGAGCTTTCTCAAAACATTCAACACAAAGGACGAGAGCTTTGGTCCTACGTTCTGCAATTTAAAAAAATGTATTCTGCCACTTTTCAACCTCATATTCAAAAAAATTATAATAATTTAACTAGGCAAGTCAGTTAAGAACAAATTCTTATTTACAATGAAGGCCTACCCCAGCCAAACCGTAACCACGCTGGGCCAATTGTGCGCCGCCCTATGGGACTCTCAATCACGGCCGGTTGTGATACAGCCTGGAATCGAACCAGGGTCTGTAGTGACGCCTACAGCACTGAGTTGCAGTGCCTTAGACCGCTGTGCCACTCGGGAGCATAATATTCATTATCTTCAAATCAAATCAAATTTTATTAGTCACATGCGCTGAATACAACAGGTGTAGACCTTACAGTGAAATGCTTACTTACGAGCCCTTAACCAACAGTGCAGTTTAAAAAAAATACGGATAAGAATAAGAGATAAAATTTAACAAGAAGTTAAAGAGCAGCAGAGAGTTAATTAAAGTGGCTATGCATAGATGACAACAGAGAGTGGCAGTGGTGTGGAGAGGGGGGGGGGGGGGGGGCAATGCGAATAGTCTGGGTAGCCATTTGATTAGATGTTCAGGAGACTTATGTACTGGGTCGTTCGCACTACCATCTGTAGTGCCTTGTGGTCGGAGGCTGAACAGTTGCCATACCAGGCAGTGATGGAACCAGTCAGGATGCTCTTCATGGTGCAGCTGTAGAACCTTTTGAGGGTCTGAGGACCCATTCAGTCTCCTGAGGGGGAATAGGTTTTGTCGTGTCCGCTTCACGACTGTCATGGTGTGCTTGGACCATGATAGTTTGTTGGTGATGTGGACACCAAGGAGCTCTCAATCTGCTCCACTGCAGCCCCGTCGATGAGAATTGGGGCATTCTCTGTCCTCTTTTTCCTGTAGTCCACAATCATCTCCTTTGTCTTAATCACGTTGATGGAGAGGTTGTTGTCCTGGCACCGCACGGTCAGGTCTTTGACCTCCTCCCTATAGGCTGTCTTGTTGTTGTCGGTGATCAGGCCTACCGCTGTTGTGTCATCAGCAAATTGAATGATGGTGTTGGAGTCGTGCCTGGCCGTGCAGTCATGAGTGAACAGGGAGTACAGAAGGGGGCTGAGCAAGCAAGCAACCAAACCAGTGTTTACAAATGTTAAAACAGCACGTTTCTATGATCTGTGGTTAAAAAGATAAGATCCTAGAAAATGCATCTCTGTGACATCACAGGGTAGGATGAAAAGAAAAAAAGAAAAAGCGGGGATTTTCAAAACCTGCGATGAGTTTCTAGCCAAAGGGGGGGGGGGTTTTCTTGTCCCAAGAATCTCAAGAGTGTTTGAAAAACAGCGTTTTGATGATGTCATCGAGTAGCATTTTTTTTTACTTAATATGTTTTTCTACAAAACGTTTAAATGCGCCGTTTTCACATATGTAGACATTGGTGTTTTGCTGGAGATAATGAAAATGAGGTTGAAAAGTGGTGGAGTTTCCCTTTAACCGAGTGGGAGTCACATGAGAACAGTTAAGCAGGAAGACAGTGATATAGCAAATAGAAATCAAACTGGATGGCCATCAGAAATAGATGGGAGAGATGGACTTTAGAGGAAGGCCAGGACGTAAAACAAACAAAATATAACTATTGTAAAATAGATTGTGTCCGTAAAATGTATGTAGTATGTATAAGCTGGAAGTAGAAGCCTAAGTGCTATTGTTTATTAGATTACTCCAATTAGGGGAGAGGTGGTAGGGTTTTGCAGGAAATAATAAAGGAAAATATGTGTAAAAATATATATATTTACACATATTTTCCTTTATTATTTCCTGCAAAAAAAGTTTATTGTTTTGCTGAGTTTACATTACATATATATTTTGCAGGAAATAATAAAGGAAAATATGTGTAAAAATAAATATATATATATATATATTTACACATATTTTCCTTTATTATTTCCTGCAAAATATATATGTAATGTAAACTCAGCAAAACAATAAACTTTTTTTCAGGACGGTGTCTTTCAAAGATTATTCGTAAAAATCCAAATAACTTCACAGATCTTCATTGTAAATGGTTTAAACACTGTTTCCCATGCTTGTTCAATGAACCATAAACAATTAATGGCTGTGCGAAGTTTCTGGATATTGGCAGGAACTGGAACATGCATCTCAAACGTGCTCAATGGGTGACATGTCTGGTGAGTATGCAGAACATGGAAGAACTGGGACATTTTCAGCTTCCAGGAATTGTGTACAGATCCTTGCGACATGGGGCCATGCATTATCATGCTGAAACATGAGGTGATGGCGGCGGATGAATGGCATGACAATGGGCCTCAGGATCTTGTCACAGTATGTCTGTGCATTCAAATTGCCTTTGATAAAATTCAATTGTGTGAGCCTTCCGAGTGGCGCAGCGGTCTAAGGCACTGCATCACAGTGCAAGAGGTGTCACTGCAGACCTGGGTTTGATCCCAGGCTGTGTCGCAGCCAGCCGCCACCTGGAGACCCATGAGGCGGCACACAAATTGGCGCACAATTGGCCCAGCGTCGTTCAGGTTAGGGGAGGATTTGGTTGGCTGGGATGTCCTTGTCCCATCACGCTCTAGCAACTCCTGTGGCGGGCCGGGTGCATGCACGCTGACTTCGGTTGTACGGTGTTTCCTCCAACACGTTGGTGTGGGTGGCTTCCGGGTTAAGTAAACAGTGTGTCAAGCAGCAGTGCGACTTGGCAGGGCTGTGTTTTGGAGGACGCATGGCTCTCGACCTTCGCCTCTCCTAAGTCTGTACGGGAGTTGCAGCGATGGGACTACACTGTAACATCCATTTAAAAAAAAAAGTGCAATTGTGTTCGTTGTCCGTAGCTTATGCCTGCCCATACCATAACCCCATCGCCACCATGGGGCACTCTGTTCACAACTTTGGCATCAGCAAATCGCTCGCCCACACAACGCAATACACATTGTCTGTCTGGTACAGTTGAAACCAGGATTCATCCATGAAGAGCACCCTTGTTCAGTGTGCCAGTGGCCACCGAAGGTGAGCATTTGCCCACTGAAGTCAGTTATGACGTCAAACTGCAGTCAGGTCAAGACCCTGGTGAGGATGACAAGCACAGAGATGAGCTTCCCTGAGACGGTTTCTGACGGTTTGTACAGAAATTATTTGATTGTGCAAACCCACAGTTTTATCAGCTGTCCAGGTGGCTGGTCTCAGACGATCCTGCAGGTGAAGAAGCCGGATGTGGACATCCTGGGCTGGCATGGTTACACGTGGTCTGCGGTTGTGAGGCAGGTTGGACGTACTGCCAAATTCTCTAAAACAACATTGGAGGCAGCTTATGGTAGAAAGATGAGCATTCGATTTTCTGGCAACACCTCTGGTGGACATTCTTGCAGTCAGCATGCCAATTGCACACACCCTCAAAACTTGAGACACCTATGGCATTGTGTTGTGTGACAAAACATTTTAGAGTGGACTTTTATTGTCCCCAGCAACAAGGTGCACCTGTGTAATGATTATGCTGTTTAATAAGCTTCTTGATATGCCACACCTGTCACGTGGATGGATTATCTTGGCAAAGGATAAATGCTCATTAACCAGGATGTAAACAAATATATGCACAAAATTTGAGAGAAATATGTTTTTTGTGCATATGGAACATTTCTGGGATCTTTTATTTCAGCTCATAAAACATGGGACCAACTCTTTACATGTTGCGTTTATATTTTTGTTCAGTGTAGATCGAATGCCTGGTACACTCTGGAATTATCATAAGTCATTCATAAAAGAGATGATGCTTGGATCAAGGCCAGGAACACAGGCCCCAGATTGGCACGCTTTTAAGGAATCATTGTGTAAGACACATCAGAGGCTAAATCTGATTATTATATAACCACACTCTCTTCCACAACAAATTCATTCAGACACTGGCCTTATTACAGAAGAAATGCCATCATTGATGCATTTCATCAACATTTTATTTCAGCGGGCTATCTCTTTGAAATAACTTCTAAGCCTATTCACAAGGATATTGGGCTGGATGCTGATAGGGGAAACTTGGTGAATGATCAGAGAAATTATAGTCAAAGCTTTTCTTTTAAGCCATTTTCTGAAAAATAAGTCCTGTATGCTTTGCTAGCAATAGACAACAAGAAGTCAACAGGGGTCAACCAAATGGACCCCAGTCTCCTTAAGTGTGCAGTGCCTATCATTGTTTGCTCATTAACCCACATGTTTTATTTAACATTGTTATCAGGACATATTCCAAAAGTATGGAAATAAGCTCTTGTGCAGCCACTCCATAAGGGTGGGGATAGTAGACATTTGTAAAAGAGACCTAGGTCTCAATATGTCTTTCCTGTTAAAATAAATAAATAATAATTTGGTGACCCAGTCCACGAGACAGCCTAAAACAGGCTAGCTAACGCAGCAAGGCTGGCTGTACCACTGCCAACCTAGGCTAGGCGAAACGCTCATGCGGCCTACCTCAGCTAGCACCACTAGCTTAGCTCTCTTGCATAGTTCACTTGCTTAACCGACCCCACCTACTATGTTCTCCTGTCCAAGAGACTACAAAACAGGTCAGCTACAACACCACCTGCCCCACAAACCCAGGTACCGTGGCAACCCGGTCTCCCCCTTTACAAGCCAAGGCTCCGCAGCAAGGAGAGGGCAGTTCTTTAGCGGCAGTGCTAACTGAGCGACCTGCAACGCAGCAGGCTGCAAACCCACAGTCCAAATCCCAGGACAGAGGCAGACAGACAGGGAAGTGGTCCTTCACTGTGGTCGCATCGAGGTCCCGCCCAGTGATTCCCCTGGAGGGAAGAAGGGGCGGTCCATCCCCAGCAGCAGAGAGGGGCAGCCATTCACACCGTGACATGGCCAGTCCCCTCTCAGGTGGAGCACAGACTTTCTGCCACCATCACAATGGGGCAGAGGCACATCTGTGCTCCTAAAACCCTACATACAATGCAGCGGCTTATTCCTATGTGTCCCTTTACAGGGAAGACGGAGGGGGCTCACTCGACCCCCAAGTTACAAATTGCCACCATCACCACCAAGCACTGTCCCAAAATCCCAGTGGTTTTTACACTACTTTCTTTAATAAAACGGGTGACTCTCCATAAATGCTGCTAGAGGGCACTTCAGTGTCACTGGTGAGCGAAAGTCTTCTATCTTGTGTGCGACTCACCGCAAGGGCAGGGAACTGGCACGCCTGCGCCGTCCAGCCCTGGGCCTTGTCGGCAATTACAAAGGGGTACAGACTGCAGTTTCCTATGAAGCCACCCATTTTCAATGGGATTCTGCCATCAGTAGCAAGTGGCGACTCAGCTTGCATAGTAGAGCAGGAAATCTCCTTCATTAAGCAAAAGGGGGGTGTGCCCCATTCTGGGCGTACGGGTCCTCAACAGCCATCTGAGAAGGTTCCCGTTCCGTATGGTTACGCTCATTGTGCTGTCTCGCTCTATTCGTTGAGGGGAATGGTTCACTTCAGTAGACCTACAGGATCCGTATCCTGCTTATACACAGGATGTTTCTAAGGTTTGCCTTTTTTAGGGAGAAGCCTCCGTATACCTCGCTGTCCCCTCCGGGCTAGTACTAACTCCCCGGACATTCAGCAAGTGTGTGAAGGCGGCTCTAGCACCCCTGAGAATCAGGGGACTAAGAGTCTACGCCTACATAGACGATTACCTGCTTTGCTCCTCGACACAAGAGCAAGCAGTGCGAGACACGGCTTCTCCACCGTTTATATCCAGTACACCCTTTGCGCATTTACTTGGATTGAATGAGAGCTTTACGGAAGAGTGACCAACTCTTCATTTCTTGGGCGCCTCCCTGCAAGGGTAGGCCCTCGCTCGTCAAAAGCTATCCCATTGGATAGTGGAGGCTATTACATTGGCTTATAATAGCAAGGGTTTACAGCCCCCAGGGGGCCTGAGGGTTTATTCCACCAGAGGTATGGCTACCTCATGGGCAATGTTCAAAGGCATCTCTTTACAAGAGATTTGCAATGCGGCATGTTGTGCCTCCCCTCATACATTTATGAGGTTTCATCTTTGGCGCATACTGTTCACAGTGTCGGCGCCTCTGAGGGACAAAATTCTACTGTTGGGACTACCCTGGCTTCAGAGAGCATGTCTGTAGCTCTGGGAGAGCATGTCTGTGATATGGGAGTTGGCCATATCCCAATGTGATGAATGGAAACAAGTATTTCAAAGAGAACTTCTCATAATATGAGTGAGACGTATCACAGCATGTCCCTGCTCGCAAGAGCGCAAGGAAGAGAGGCATGCTTGAGAATGACCAGAGGGCAGGCAAGAAGCACCTTATAAGGAGGGAGGGAGGGGCTCACCTCATTCGCCACTCAGCCTGTCTGTCGCCGACAGACGCTGTGTGATTGGTTCTTCCTAGTAGTGATTCCCAGAGCGAATCCCAATGTGATACATCGCACTCATATTATCAGAGAACTGGGCTACGACAGTAACCCTAAGTTTCACCTCAGTTCTCTCTCACATACACACACACACAAACACCCATACTTTTTCACACACACACGCAAACACACACAGACACACACACACACACACACACACAGACAGATATATAGCTATTGCAACCCATGGACTGTGTTGTATTATTCTTACTTGATGTATACAGTACAGAATTTCATTTGTGCTTCAATGGCACTTCTCTATCTCCGTCTCCTTCATTTTACTTGGTGAGTGAGTCTGTTACCTTGGCACTGATAAGGCAAACTAGATTTGTGGATGAATAGATCTCTGCAACCACATGGTGCTTCTCCTTGGCAGTGAGGAGTGAAGTCCCTTTTGAAGCGGATACAGAGGGGGAAAAATGCTCTCTCTCTCCCTCCGCCCTGGTGAAAAAAAAACATAGACCAGCATAGGCTGGTGACCAGCCTTCGTTGTGTTTTCGCTGATGACCGGCCTTTGTGAACAGCTAGCTAAACCTAGGGTATGACAAAGTGGGGTGTGTAGAAATACGCCCACCAGTTGAAGCTCATTTCCTGTACTTCTACACAAAGTCTAAAATGCTATTTGGAGAAACAGCAAAAACAAAGCAAAATTTCCCCCAGGCATTATCTCCGCAATATTAGGTTTATATTAGGTTTAAAGGTCTGTGGAATGGCGTGTACAATGTACAATATTCAGATACCTTAACTTTTTCCACATTTTGTTACGTTACAGCCTTATTCTAAAATTGATTAAAAATGAAATCCTCATCAATCTACACACAATAGCCCATAATGACAAAGCGAAAACAGATTTAATTTTTTACAATTTTAGCAAATTTTTTACAAATAAAAAACAGAAATATCTTATTTACTTAAGTATTCAGACCCTTTGCTATTAGACTCAAAATTGAGTAAAGGATTGATCATCCTTGAGATGTTTCTACAACTTAATTGGAGTCCACCTGTGGTAAATTCAATTGATTAGACATGATTTGGAAAGGCACACACCTGTCTATATAAGGTCCCACAGTTGACAGTGCATGTCAGAGCAAAAACCAAGCCATGAGGTCAAAGGAATTGTCCGTAGAGCTCCGAGACAGGATTGTGTCGAGGCACAGATCTGGGAAAGGGTACCAAAAAATGTCTGCAGAATTGAAGGTCCCAAAGAACACAGAGGCCTTGATCATTCTTAAATGGAAAAAGTTTGGAACCACCAAGACTCTTCCTAGAGCTGGCTGGCCACTCGGCCAAACTAAGCCATCGGGGGAGGCCTTGGTCAGGGAGGTGACCAAGAACCTGATGGTCACTATGACAGAGCTCCAGAGTTCCTCTGTGGAGATGGGAGATCTTTCCAGAAGGACAACCATCTCTGCAGCACTTCACCAATCAGGCCTTTATGGTAGAAGGAAGCCACTCCTCAGTAAAAGGCACATGACAGCCCGCTTGGAGTTTGCCGAAAGGCACCTAAAAGACTCTCAGACCATGAGAAACAAGATTCTCTGGTCTGATGAAACCAAGATTGAACTCTTTGGCCTGAATGCCAAGCGTCACGTCTGGAGGAAACCCGGCACCATCCCTACGGTGAAGCATGATGGTGGCAACATTATGCTGTGGGGATGTTTGTCTGTGGCAGGGACTGGGAGACTAGTCAGGATAGAGGGAAAAATGAACAGAGCAAAGTACAGAGAGATCCTTGATGAAAACCTGCTCCAGAGAGCTCAGGACCTCAGACCCTAAGCACAGAGCCAAGACAACGCAGGAGTGGCTTCGGGACAAGTCTCTGAATGTCCTTGAAGCCAATCGAACATCTCTGGAGAGACCTGAAAATATCTATGCAGTGACGCTCCCCATCCAACCTGACAGAGCTTGAGAGGATCTGCAGAGAAGAATGGGAGAAATTCCCCAAATACAGGTGTGCCAAGCTTGTAGTATCATACCCAAGAAGACTCGAGGCTGTAATCGCTTCCAAAGGTGCTTCCAAAAAGTACTGAGTAAAGGGTCTGAATACTTATGTAAATGTGATATTGAATTTTTTTAATGTTATTACATTTGCTAAAATTTCTAAAAACCTGTTATTGCTTTGTCATTATGGGGTACTGTGTGTAGATTGATGAGGGGGAAAACACAATTGAATCCATTTTAGAATAAGGCTGTAACTAAATAAAATATTGAAGTCAAGGGTCTGAATACTTTCCGACTGCACTACTCAACCTCATCATACATAGGTTACATTGACTAATTTAGCCTACTTGTGGAACAGTGCAACATGAAATAGATGTATAATACACGCTATCAAGGCCAACTTAAAATACCCGACATCAATGTGAAAGCATAAAACAGCTGACTGTGAATGTGAACTATGCCAGATAAATTCTACATATGCATTGAAATAAAAAGGCATACACCAATGGAATTACTTAGGCCTACAATCGACAAGGACGCATAAAGACAAAAACTCAACCAAGGAATGAAGAAAAATCTACTCATTAAGGCTGCGACCGTTATTCAGCACCGCTGAATGGACAGCGCCTTGGTACAGGTAGACATAGGGGAGATCTGTGGGGTGTGGCTGAATGGACAGTGGCCAGCTAGAATTAGGCTATTCAGTTTATGGGCAGTTAGACATTTTCTGGGCACAGTTGAGCAGCTTACAATGCTTATATGAAAATCAGAATTGGCACGCAGATCTTTAGAAATTGTAGGATCAATTGTAAATTCTCACTCATATGAAAAGTGTCCTTGTCTCGTGCTCTTCCCTCCAAAATTGTTGCTCCGCATTCAGATATGTTCCTTATATTGTGTGCTCAGCTCATTTTTGTACTTGCCTGTCTGCATTATTCACCAGGGAATAGAAACATTCAACAAATATTGAAGCATTGCATCAACAAGGTGTTTCTGAGAATATTTCAACATCTTGTATCAACAAGACTGCTCCGAGGATTTTCATATTGCAACATTGTAGCCGACGACGAGGTGGCCAGCGAACATTTTTCTCTGTCTGATATTACTGTGTTGCCTACGCAGCATCTGGGTGCTCATTATATCCCCAAAAAACAGCCCTACATCCACACTGTAGGTAAATAACATAGCAATATTTAATGACGTTTTGCCAGCCAGATTGATCTGTTGGAATATGAAATTATATTCAGGAAGATGGATAAGCAAGATTGATAGAGTGAGAGGTGGAAAAATGCATTATACCAGAGTCAGGTAGGCTACAGATAGGGATGCAGGTAGGCTACAGATAGGGATGCAGGTAGGCTACAGATAGGGATGCAGGCAGAGGATGATGATGAAGTAGGCCTACGGCAATAAGTTAAAAAAGTTAGCCCAACTAGGTAATCATTAATCATTTGCATTATCTCAATTATCATTCTGTCACTTCATGACAATGCACATTTGTTATAACCTCCAATTCTTATTGTCTTTGAAGCCAAAAACAAGAGACATGGTATTTAGGGGAAATGCTCTAAATAGCATGTTGTTCTGTAGTTCATTTTCATTCCAATAGGCCTACACGAAACCAAAAGTTGCAGTGGCCTACTCAGCGAATAAATGAAAATAACAATTACTGGTAGGCTTAGTTATCGCAACCTATATTTTAATAGCAATAAAACAGCTTTTGGTTTTGAATGGTCACCGAAAAGGAGGGCTACCCACCACCCTATTCCCAGTTAAATTAACACCTGGCTATCAGATTACATCTAGGCTTACAAATCCAAGTTCAAATGCCAATATCAAATGCAAAGCAATCGGCTCACTGCTTAAACAGCTGACAGGCAAAGCAAATGGCACTGTTTCTACCCTCTGCTTTCTAAAAGTGACAGCAATGCAATTACGGTAAACAGCCATTGCATTTTAATCAGGATTTGACTTGATGCTGGTTTTGCTTTAGCTTATGCTGGTGTCCAAAATACAGCAAAGGCTGGTCACCAGCAAAAACACAACAAAGGCTGGTCACCAGCGAAAAACAAAACAAAGGCTGGTCTGCCAGCATAACCAGCGAGACCATGTTGGTCAGACCAGCTTCCGACCCGCATTGACCAGCCTAGACCAGCATTGACCAGCATAGACCAGTATAGACCAGTATAGACCAGTATAGACCAGCTTAACATGTATGCTGATCTATGCTGTTTTTTTCAGCAGGGCCTCCCTCTACCTCTTCAGATTTATATGCGGCTCCACGGCCAGATACTTCAATAGATGGATGACTATTGCATATGGTGCCAACTGGCCCTACATGAGTTGAGCTGAAGGTCACAGTGACTCATTTCAGTATAGACTGGGCTGGGCGGCTCATTACAATAGTACAGAGACTGGGCAGATTTTTACTTCTATTGACTTCTTTTAATTTACATAATACAGAAAATGGATTGAAAAACATCAAAACACACTAGTGAGGTGGATTATGGTTTATATCAGCCTTAAATTCACAGATGTAGGCTATAGCACAGATGGACAGTGATACTACACCAACTATAGTTGATTGTACAGCGCAGTATAAAAACTCTGGTACAGATTGTGTTGGAACCTGGAGGCATATGGCAGGTCGCCCCACACCTCCCAGGCAATTGAGTCTTAATGATTCATTGGTTTGGCATGCTACATCTCCCCAGTGATGGTGGGTGTCAGTGATGCACTGAAGATGCCATGCAGTCCCTTGGAAGTGGAGCAGGTCGACTGATGGCTGTTCTGGCTGTTTTGGCTCAGTGTCCAGGCCAGACGCTGTGGTCTGACTCTGTGGTTCACACACCCACCGACAAACTCCACTCTCTCACTTACTCATCACCAGATGTTTCAGGTCGGGTCAGTCACCAGGATCATGTGATGATGCTTATCACCAGATGTTTCAGGTCGGGTCAGTCACCAGGATCATGTGATGATGCTTATCACCAGATGTTTCAGGTCGGGTCAGTCACCAGGATCATGTGATGATGCTTATCACCAGATGTTTCAGGTCGGGTCAGTCACCAGGATCATGTGATGATGCTTATCACCAGATGTTTCAGGTCGGGTCAGTCACCAAGATCATGTGATGATGCTTATCACCAGATGTTTCAGGTCAAGTCAGTCACCAGGATCATGTGATGTTGCTTATTAATCACCGGATGTTTCAGGTCAAGTCAGTCACCAGGATCATGTGATGATGCTTATTAATCATCGGATGTTGCAGGTCAAGTCAGTCACCAGGATCATGTGATGATGCTTATTAATCACCGGATGTTTCAGGTCAAGTCAGTCACCAGGATCATGTGATGACGTCTATTATTCTGTCTACACAATAAAAAATATCCTTAAAATAATTGCAAATCTCAGGATGTTTTCACCACACAATTTTTTATATATCCCATTATGCCACTATGTTACTTCTTCTGTCCAGTGAGTCCCATCAAACTTTTATTAGAGGACGGATGCACCTGTGATGATATAATGCCAACCATCCACCTGTGTGCAACAAAATCCCACAATACACTTCATCTGAACAAACTCCTGCATTGTCCCTAATCTAAGATGGCAGCCTCCAATTCCCCCATAACCTGCACCTGTCCTCTTGACTAACATCTTCTTTCATGGTGACAAGCAAAATCGGGAGAGGGATACAAGCACAATGAAAGTTCAGTCTTAATTGGGCTAGCTCACTTATAAAAGATTTAGGCCACTGCAGCGACAACGTTCTTCTATACAGCCCTACATTTTCGAATCTATGTTTGCATTGCTCTTGAAGATGCAGCACCTCAGGGCCTTACGGGAGGAGTCCTGTGGGAGTTCAGTTTGAGGTAATGCTTGGTAGAGAAAACAACAGATTTAAGAAAGCTTTTGGTGGGACAAAGGTAGAATAACATCACTTGGGGAAAGTGGAATGTTATAAAAACAAGCAAGCATTGGGAGAATGCATAGCAGAGGAAGAACCAGCAGTATAGGCTATGTTGTTTTTTTCTTGTATCATCAGATTTCAGGGAAACAACATGAAACGTGAAAAGAGAACATCCTATTTCAGCCTTCATTTTACAGTATTTGCAGAATGGGGAAAAGGCATTATAATCTTAATCCGTTAACAGGCCTCCAATACTCCCTCCATGGTTTTGCTGCCTGGCCATCAGGAGTTGAATTAAGAATTTATATTCCACCGGGAGAAGAATAAAGAGATGCTTGCTGCAGAAGTTAATGCTCTTCAATGTTTTTGTGCCGTATACCATCTAAGCCTCACAACCCACCAGAAGACTGCAAGGAACTGTCATGGGACTGCTGCATTCAATTGAAGAGAACAGAAAGTGTGTGTGTGTGTGTGTGTTCACACAATACTTCAGTTTTTTAAGGAGATTACCTAGTTTGGCAGATTAGAGAGGAAAAGGAAGGCACCCCTCAACTCTGCCACTCGGCCCCATGCAGTGTTGCACCACTGACACTGGTCTTTGTGGAGCCACACCACAAACAGGGCCTTCAGGCCTCAAAACCAATCAATCACTATGTTGTTCACATCATTAGCTGCTATTATCTTCTGGGTTCAGTCTGTGCCACTACTACCAATAGTCTGGAGCAGTCTGATACCAGCCAGCCGCCCATTCTGATCCCGAGTGGAGCAGCGGTCTAAGGCACTGCATCTCAGTACTAGAGGCGTCACTACATACACCCTGCTTTGAATCCAGACTGAATCACAACCTGCCGTGATTGGGAGTCCCATAGGGCGGCACACAATTGGCCCAGCGTCGTTCGGGTTTGGCCGGTGTAGGCCGTCATTGTAAATAAGAATTTGTTCTTATGACTTGCTAAATAAAAGTTAAATAAAGGTTAAATAATGTATTTTTAAAAATTAAAAGTCATCCCTTGTTCTTATCTTGAAGTCATTGCTGGTTGAACCGTTGGTTAAGCCACTCCTTCATTTGACCCGGTTCCTCCAGACACCACAGAGCATCATACTGTACATATGGTTAAATTCTACAGTCTCATCCATGTGGGAACTGATTATAGATACTCCAATGATCAATTACAGTGCCTTCAGAAAGTATTGATACCCCTTGACTTATTCCATATTTTTATCCTGAATTTAGGCTGTAATGTTTGCTAATTTATTGAAAATGAAATACAGAAATATCTGATTTACTTAAGTATTCACACCCCTAAATCAATACTTTGTAAAATCACCTTTGGCAGCAATTACAGCAGTGAGTCTTTCTGGGTAGGTCTCTAAGAGCTTTCCACACCTGGATTGTGCAACATTTGCCCCATTATTCTTTTCAAAATTCTTCAAGCTGTGTCAAATTGGTTGTTGATCATTGCTAGACAAAATGTTCAGGTCTTGACATAGATTATCAAGTAGATTTAAGTCAAAACTGTAACTCGGCCACTCAGGAACATTCACTGATTTCTTGGTAAGAAATTCCAGTGTATATTTAAGGTTATTGTCCCGCTGAAGGTGAAATCTCCCAGTGTCTGGTGGAAAATAGATTTTCCTCTAGGATTCTGTCTGTGCTTAGCTCCATTCCACTTATTTTATATCCTGAAAAACTCCCCAGTTCATAACAATAACAAGCATACCCATAATATGAGGCAGCCACCACTATGCTTGAAAATATGGAGAGTGGCACTCAGTGATTTGCCCCAAACACAACAAAAAGTTACTTGCTTTGTGACATTTTTTGCATTATTACTTTAGTGCCTTGTTGCAAACAAGATGCATGTTTTGTAATATTTTTTATTCTGTACAGGCTTCCTTCTTTTCATGCTGTCATTTAGGTTAGTATTGTGGAGTAACTGTAATGTTGTTGATCATCCTCAGTTTTCTCCTATCACAGCCAATAAACTCTGTAACTGTTTTAAAGTCACCATTGGCCTCATTGTGAAATCCCTGAGTGGTTTCCTTCCTCTCCAGCAACTGAGTTAGGAAGCACACCTGTATCTTTGTAGTGTATAAACTGTCCAAAGTGTAATCAACAACTTCACCATGCTCAAAGGGATATTCAATGTCTGCTTTTTTTTTTTGTTACCCATCTACCAATAGCTGCCTTTCTTTGCGATGCATTGGAAAACCTCCCTGGTCTTTGTGGTTGAATCTGTGTTTGAAATTCACTGCTCGACTGAGGGACCTTACAGAGATGACGTAGTCAATCAAAAAACATGTTAAACACTATTATTGCACACAGAGTGAGTTCATGCAACTTATTATGCGAATTGTTAAGCACTTTTTTACTCCTGAACTTATTTAGGTTTGTCAAAACAAAGGGGTTGAATACTTATTGAGTCAAGACATTGCAGTTTTTCTTTTTTTTTTAAAATTAATTTGCAAAAATGTCTACACACATAATTACACTTTGACATTATCGGGTATTGTGTGTAGGCCAATGATAGAAACAACTAAATGTAATCCATTTTAAATTCAGGCTGTAACACAACAAAATGTGAAAAAAGTCAAGGGGTGTGAATACTTTCTGAAGCTCACTGTTCATTTACTGCCCAGTGCCAGCCAGAAGGATGGGTGGGTGGGTTGGTTCGTTGTTCTTTTTTCCTCAAGAAAATGTCTGGTTGAGTCTGGTTCCACTCAATGTCTCCTCCATTGCATATAAATGGGATATTAATAAATATGAAATCATTAAAATGTCTGGTCAAAGGCATGAGGAAATTCAGGTTAATTATATTTGAACAGAATCTAAATAGAACATCTCGACTCCACACAGTATACACAGTACACACAGTACACACAGTAGCCTATACAACTCCACACAGTACACACAGTACACACAGTAGACTATACAACTTCACACAGCCCACCCCCACCCCCTCTCTAGGACAAGACATAAGCTGTGCTAGACCAGAAATTGAGGGGTGCGATTTGACACAGTGACGCAGTCGACACCCCCACGCGCACATCAAAGCCCCTCCAGCTCCAGCCACCAATATTCTTCACCCTAATGAACCATAAACCATTAACTTGAACCACATTTATATTCTCTGATTTCGACATGTCACATAGCCTACCGCCACTGAGCGCCTTGGTACCATCCACAAGTAGCCTACCGCACGCAGACTCCCAATTCAAGCTGATGCATTCAAAGACCGGTATGGGCTGGTGTGCATATTGTCCGAGACCCAAAGCTTGAACTGCAACAAGGGTAACGTATCTATCATTACGTTCAACACAAGCCTTCTGTCAAATGCCTTTTCATTTCGATTTTCTATACCCTATTCACATATCCAACGGGAAAACGTTCCCGGTGAGGCGTTTGGAGAGCTTGATGACCTGTCCATGACGGGGGCTTTTAATTCCGACAGGGGACCTTGGACGGGGCTGGTGTGTGTGGTCCCCCTGAAACTGAAGCCTACCCTTAAAATAACCCTCGGTCATACTGCAACATACTATGAGTCAGACAACTTTTAAACGAAATATGATGATAGACTAATTAGGAAATGTGTCTGTGCGCAATTTTAGTCCTGCCAACTGGCACCAGTTTAGAGAGAATCTAGGCCTATGCTACAGTAATAAAACATTCGATTCCACAAAAAACATTACGATAAAGCTTCATCTCTGAAATTGAATTAGGCTGTCATTCGATTACCAAAATAGGCAGTTCTACAAACCACAATGATAAATCAAGGATAAAAAAAACGTGTTGGCGAGCTTTTTTGCATCAAATAACATATCCCTTACTTGATTGTAAAATACAATTCAAAACATCTTCACTACAGATCTGACACTTACCCTTTCATATGTCGGCTATTCTGGAATGCCAAATTCAACCGTTTTAATCCAAATCAGGTTCCCGTTCATTTTCGCGCTCTGTTTTACCTTCTAAGAAAAGAAATCCACTCGTTAATTCCATTTGCCAGCCACGCACTGTTAACAAATCACATTGGGTCACCTCTCAATTTTCGACAATGTTACAATTTCGGCGCTTCATGGACCATATCTTCTTTTCTTCTTTTTTTTTTTTACTGCCGTTGAAGTTGCCTAGTTACCCCTGTTTCTCATTCAAGGTGGCTCAAACGCTGTGTATAGCAGCCAATCATATAGAAGCAGCTCCGGATTAACTATTTCTTGGCTACACTATTCTGGTTTCAAGAGAAAATGAGGGGAGTGGGCGCGGAAAGTGGGCCCCCGTGACAGAAAAAAATGTAAATGCAAAGAGAATAATGTAGAAAGGGGGATCCGTTAGAGTCGAATGTGTGGAGTGGAGGGGGGAGGGGAGGGGAGGGGAGGGGAAGAGGATTAAATATTTCACAAAAATAAAAAAGGGGAGGTGGCAGAGGGAAACCAGTTGCCCATGGACTTCAACTTCTCACAAGAGAGGGACCTAGCAGGCAGATCAGCTAGAACATCTGAAGTAAAAGATTCCAGCCTGATATTATTATGTAGACTGCAGCCAGCCAGGGCAGATACATTTCTCACCTTACCTTCTAAATACGAGGAGGAGGTAAATGCTCTTATGCTCTTTTGAGAGTCAAAGATCTGGCTCATATCTGGAAATCCCAAAGACCAATCCATTTGCGCAATTGATCAGAATCTTTAACCAGACATCCATGAAGACCACCCCCCTCCTCAATCACTCCTCCTGCCCTATCGAGTCTCCTCATCATAGGCCATGTTGATTTCAATTTCTCCCTTCAGTGGTGGGGTGAAAGGTGTAGGGTAGCCAGTCGGCTTCAATCACTGTTACACGGCACGTGGGGCCACAATGACCTCCCACCTCTACTGCCTGTTGGTGTGTGGAGTGGGGGGTAGGGGGATCAGAGGAAAGGATGCGTCCAGGTCAAGACAGGTTAAGCCCCACACACACACACTTATACAGGTCAACACATACACACACATACACTTATACACACATACACACCGTACTCCCTCATCACTGACTTGAGTTGGCAAGCCCCAAAGGGGAACAGGTCAGCTGCATTATAGATGAGCAGTTGAGGATCAAAATCAAATAACATTTTATTGGTCACATACACGTTTTTAGCAGATGTTCATGCGGGTTTAGCGCAATGCTTGTGCTCCTAGCTCCAACAGTGCAGTAGTATCTAACAATTCACAACAATATACCCAAATCTAAAAGTAAAATAATGGAATTAAGAAATATATAATATTAGGACAAGCAATGTCAGAGTGGCATTGACTAAATAAAATACAGTATATACTGTCCATATGAGATGAGTAAAGCAGTATGACTATTGTTCCATTATTAAAGTGGCCAGTGATTCCATGTCTATGTATATAGGGCAGCAGCCTCTAAGGTGCAGGGATAAGTAACCGTGGGGTAGCCGGCTAGTGATGGCTATTTAATAGTCTGATGTCCTTGAGATAGAAACTGCTTTTCAGTCCCTCGGTCCCAGCTTTGATGCACCTGAACTGACCTCGCCTTCTGGGTGATAGTGGGGTGAACAGGCCGTGGCTCGGGTGGTTGATGTCCTTGATGATCTTTTTGGTCTTCCTGTGACATCCCGGTGCTGTAGGTGTCCTGGAGGGCAGGCAGTGTACCCCCGGTGATGCGTTGGGAAGACCGCACCACCCTCTGGAGAGCACTGTGGTTGCAGGCGGTGCAGTTGCAGTACCAGGCGGTGATACAGCCCAACAGGATGTTCTCAAATGTGCATCTGTAAAAGTTTGTGAGGGTCTTAGGGGCCAAGCCAAATGTCTTCAGCCTCCTTCAGCCTCATCACCAGACTGTTTGTGTCGGTGGACCATTTCAAACTGTCAGTGATGTGTACGCCGAGGAACTTGAAGCTTTCCACCTTCTCCACTGCAGTACCGTCGATGTGGATAGGGGGGTGCTCCATCTGCTGTTTTCTGAAGTCTACGATCAGCTCCTTTTGTTTTGTTGACGTTGAGGGAGAGGTTATTTTCCTGGCACCACTCCGCCTGGGCCCTCACATCCTCCCTATAGAATGACTTGTCATTGTTGGTAATCAGGCCTACTACTGTTGTGTTGTCTACAAACTTAATGATTGAGTTGGAGGTGTGCATGGCCATGCAGTCATGGGTGAACAGGGAGTACAGGAGGGGCCTGAGCACGCACCCTTGTGGGGCCCCTGTATTGAGGATCAGCAAAGTTGAGGTGTTGTTTCCTACCTTCACCACCTGGGGGCAGCCCGTCAGGAAGTCCAGGACCCAGTTGCACAGGGCGGGGTTCAGACCCAGGGCCCCAAGCTTAATAATGAGCTTGGAGGCTATTATGGTGTTGAGAGCTATAGTCAATGAACAGCATTCTTAAATAGGTATTCCTCTTGTCAAGATGGGATAGGGCAGTGTGCAATGCAATGGCAATTGCGTTGTCTATGGATCTATTGGGGTGGTAAGCAAATAGAAGTGGGTCTTGGGTGTCAGGTAAGGTATAGGGGATAAGATTCTTAACTAGCCTCTCAAAGCACTTCATGATGACAAAAGTGAGAACTATGGGGCGATAGCTCTCATTTAGTTCAGTTACCTTTGCTTTCTTTGGTACAGGAACAATGGTGGACATCTTGAAGCAAGTGGGGACAGTAGACTGGGATAGGGAGAGATTGAATATGTCCGTAAACACACCATCCAGCTGGTCTGCGCATGCTCTGAGGACGCGGCTAGGAATGCCGTCTGGGCCGGCAGCCTTGCAAAGGTTACCACTCCACAGAGAACGAGAGCCCACAGTTCTTGGGAGTGGGCTGCGTCAGTGGCACTGTGTTACCCTCAATGCGGGCGAAGTAGGTGTTTAGCTTGTCTGGAAGCAAGACGTCGGTAGCTGCGACGTGGCTGGTTTTCCCTTTGTAGTCCGTGATTGTCTGTAGCCCCTGCCACATACGTCTCGTGTCTGAGCCGTTGAATTGCGACTCCTCTTTGTCTCTGTACTGACGTTTTGCCTTACGAAGGGAATAACTACACTGTTTGTATTCTAACATATTCACAGTCACCTTGCCATGGTTAAATAAGGTGGTTCGTGCTTTCAGTTTTGCACGAATGCGGCCATCTATTCACGGTTTCAGGTTCGGGTAGGTTTTAATAGACACAGTGGGAACAACATCCCCTATACACTTCCTTATAAACTCAGTCACCGTGTCTGTGTATACGTCAATGTCATTCTCAGAGGTTACCTGGAACATATCCCAGTCCGCGTGATAGGAAGGGAGAAGCAAAATGGAATCGTGATCTGAATTGCCGAAGGGAGGGCGGGGGAGGGCCTTGTATGCATTTCGAAAGGGGGAGTAGCAGTAATCGAGTGTTTTACCAGAGCGAGTACTACAGTCAATGTGGTCATAGAACTTCGGTAGCCTTTTTCTCAAATTTGCTTTGTTAAAATCCCCAGCTACAATAGATGCGGACTCAGAATATGTGGTTTCCAATTTGCACAAAGTCCAGTGTAATTCAGTGTAATTCCTTCAGGGCTGTCGTGGTATCGGCTTGAGGGGGAATATACACGCCTGAGGAGAACCGAGGAGAATTCTCTTGCGAGGTAATACAGTCTGCATTTGATTGTGAGGTATTCTAGGTCGGGTGAACAAAAGCACTTCAGTTTCTGTATGTTATCACAATCACACCATGATAGTTATCATGAAACATATACCACCGCCCTTCTTCTTCCCGGAGAGTTCTTTATTCTTGTCTGCGCGATGTACTGAGAACCCAGCTGACTGTATGAACGGGGACAGATTATCCCGAGAGAGCCATGATTCTGTGAAACAGAGTATGTTATAGTCCATGATGTCTCTCTGGAAGGAGATCCTCACCTTGAGCTTGTCTACTTTATTGTCCAGAGACTGAACATTAGCGAGTAAAATACTTGGAATCGGTGGATGGTGTATACGCCTCCTGAGTCGGACTAGAAGTCCACTCCGAATACCTCGTCTTGGAGCAGCATCTGGAATAAGTTCAATTGCCCTGGGGGGTATGAACAAATGATCCAATTTGGGAAAGTTGTATTCCTGGTTGTAATGCTGGTGAGTTACCGCCACTCTGATTTCCAAAAGTTCTTTCCAGCTGTATGTAATAACACAAAAAACATTCTAGGCTAATAATGTAAGAAATAATACACAAAAAAATGAAATCCTACAAAGTTGCTTAGGAGCTAGAAGCAGAGCTGCCATGTCTGTCGGCACCATCTTGCCATCTCTGTGCGTGTCCGTGTGTGTCAGGGGCGTAGGCACAGATGGTTCTGGGTGACCCACTGGGGAGCCAGGCCCACCCAATCAGATAATGTTCTTTACTTGTCAGTGATCCAAAACAGGCTATTTTTTGTCTTTTTACCTAGAAATGCAAACACCATTAGATATAATTCATAGCAAGCAGTGCACTGGGTTCGTCAGATTTGATTAAATATAACAGAAGAGATGAACTGGAATGACATTCAGTCTCACGGGATGGGTTGCCAGAAAGAACTAACTGAAAGCCACACCGCCATTAAGCCACAAATATGACTGCATTGAGGTATATGTGTGACTGTGCTTCTATGGCTAATGTACATTCACCATGCCACTGCCCACTTCTTTTGTTCATTTAGCCAACAAGACAGCTCATAATCCAGTGCCTTCATCACCGTCAACACACATATATTTTAGCTTTAATTATCTTAAAAAATGCAACATTGTCCTCTCAGCCCAATGGCAAAATGTGTACAGTTATTGCCGGAAGTTAGCTGCGTGTGTGTGTGTGTGTGTGTGTGTGTGTGTGTGTGTGTGTGTGTGTGTGTGTGTGTGTGTGTGTGTGTGTGTGTGTGTGTGTGTGTGTGTGTGTGTGTGTGTGTGTGTGTGTGTGTGTGCAATATTAATTAGATATCAATGTCTAATCTATGTCTAAATTACATTAATTTAAACCATCAGCAGAATCGATTTTGTAAGAGGGAAAAGTTTTCAATTGGTCTTCACGCCTTTGTGTATACAATGCCTTCGGAAAGTATTCAGACCACTTGACTTTATTCTAAAATGGATTTCAAAAAAATCCTCAGCAATCTACACACAATACCCCATAATGACAAAGCAAAAACAGGTTTTTAGAGATTTTTGCAAATGTATAACAAATCAATTATTACCTTATTTACATAGGGCGGCGCACAATTGACCCAGCATCGTCCGGGTTTGGCCGGGATAGGCCGCAATTGTAAATAAGAATTTGTTCTTAACTGACTTGCCTAGTTAAATAAAGGTCAAATAAAAAACATTTTTAAAACATACAGTATTCAGAGTCTTCGCTTTGAGACTCGAAATTCAGCTCAGGTGCATCCTGCATCAATTGATCATCCTTAAGATGTTTCTACAACTTGATTGGAGTCCACCTGTGGTAAATTCAATTGATTGGACATGATTTGAAAAGGCACACAACTGTCTATATAAGGTCCAACAGTTGACAATGCATGTCAGAGCAAAAACCAAGCCATGTTCGAAGGAAGGAAATGTCCATAGAGCTCCGAGACAGGATTGTGTCGAGGCACAGATCTGGGGAAGGGTACCAAAAAATGTCTGCAGTATTGAAGATCTCCAAGAACACAGTGGCCTCCATCATTCTTAAATGGAAGAAGTTTGGAACCACCAAGACTCATCCTAGGGCTGGCCGCCCGGCCAAACTGAGCAATCGTGGGAGAAGGACCTCGGTCAGGGAGATGACCGTGAACCCGTTGGTCACTCTGACAGAGCTCCAGAGTTCCTCTGTGGAGATAGGAGAACCTTCCAGAAGGACAACCATCTCTACAGCACTTCACAAATCAGACCTTTATAGTAGGGTGACCAGACGGAAGCCACTCCTCAATAAAAGGGACAATAGCCCGCTTGGAGTTTGCCAAAAGGCACCTAAAGACTCTCAGACCAGAAACAAGATTCTCTGGTCTGATGAAACCAAAAGCAAAGTAAAGAGAGATCCTTGATGAAACCTGCTCCAGAGTGCTCAGGACCTTAGACTGGGGTGAAGGTTCACCTTCCAACAGGACAACGATCCTAAGCAAACATCCAAGACAATGCAGGGGTGGCTTTGGCACAAGTCTCTGAATGTCCTTGAGTGGCCCAGCCAGAGCCCGGACTTGAACCCGATCGAACATCTCTGGAGAGACCTGAAAATGGCTGTGCAGCGACACTCTCCATCTAACCTGACAGAGCTTGAGAGGATCTGCAGAGAAGAATGGGAGAAACTCAGCGAAGTAGAGGTGTGCCAAGCTTGTAGTGTCATACCCAAGAAGACTCGAGGTTGTAATTGCTGCCAAAGGTGCTTCAACAAAGTACTGAGTAAAGGTTCTAAATACTTTTCATTTTTTTATTTTTAATACATTTTTAATAAAATGTAATGATCTGTTTTTTCTTTGTTGTTATGGGGTATTGTGTGTAGATAGATGTTCATCCATGTTTCTCAAATTTCAAAGTGGTTCCAAACGTTAAGTTTAGGGTTAACTCCAAATTTGTAAGGTTAGGCATTCATTTGGAACGCTTAACGTAAGGGTTAAGGTTTGGGATAGGCTTAAAACAAAAATATAAATGACTTTACATTGCTGGATTTGAACGTTGCTTACAAAAATCAGAGGCAGACGCTTATGCCCGTCCGCCATCCCCGTCCACAACGCCCCAAGTTTCCCGTTTCCACTTCATCTCCCGACGTCCTTCGACATGGATGGACGTCGAATACTGGCTTGTATCACAGTTGACCTGCCTGATATGTCTCTCACTCGTACACACACACACACACATATATTGATTGGCATGTCACTCTTTGCTTGCCCACACAGTAATCCCAGGGCTTTTCACAGATGGACTCTGTCTTTCCCTTTTTGTCTGGTGTTGCCAGCAGCAATCTCCATGTTTCATACACACATGCACGTTGTTTATCAAGAGCTAAACATACACACACACACACACACACACACACAAACCCCCTCTTGCGCACACCACTTTGTTTATCATTCAGAACCCGCTGTGTGGCTTCCTAATCCCCTCTAACCCCTTCTCCCACCTCCCTCTCTCTTCCTTCTCTCCCCACATTCTCCCCGCTCTCTCCTCCCTCTCTCCCCCCTCTGTCCTCCCTCTCTCCTCCCTCTCTCCCCCCTCTCCTCCCTCTCTCTTCCCTCTCTCTTCCCTCTCTCCTCCCTCTCTCCTCCCTTCGCCAGTAAACTCCAGCATCGCCCGTCCTACTGTATGTCCCTGAGATACTACTGTTCCATTCTGCCATTAACAACAAAACAGGTCAGTGTCATCACTGGGATCAGACAGCTGGGTCCTGTGAGGCAACAACTAATCCTTAGTGTCCAACACACAGACAAAGGAACCACCACCTGGTAAATCAAATGTTTAGAGAGGCGGAAGGCCACATAATTTACACGTGGCCCACATTGTTATCGTTCCACCCTAACATGTTCACGCTATCCCATCCATGTAGGCTATGTCTACCTTCACAGGGTACTGAGTTATGTTTGTTCTCAGTAATGGGTCGTGCCTGTGCCTTTATTATGAGCGAAACGTTTAGAGGATAAATGAAGGAGTTTCTTTCTTCTAATCTTGTTCCCACATCTGCACATCCATCGGCTTTGATTTCAATGTCGATGGGACTCCATTGATAGTGGGGGGAATCACCCTGGAGAGACGAGGCAGAGCAATGAGATAGCAATACCCCACAGATTAGATGGAGATGTGAACAAAGAAAGAGATAGAGGCCGAGAGAGTCATCATCTAGCTGCTGTTGTTAATCTCCATACAATCCAAGATTAGCGAGAACCCAAATCCCCGTCATCACCCTCATACTACTGCTTGTGGCCATATTCTCAGGAAAGAGATCGCTAATCAATGGCCACAGGCAGTAGTATGACGGTGATGACCGGGATTTGGGTTATCGCTTATCTTGGACTGTATGGAGATTAAGAACAGGCAGCTAGACGATGACTCTCTCTCTCTCTCTCTCTTTGTCTTTGTTCACGTCTCCGTCTGATCTGTGGGGTATCGCTACCTCATTCGCTCTGCCTCATTCTGTTGCAAAGCCCCATAGGAAACCCCATAGGGGATGAGATCAATAAATATTTCCTGGTGACACAATCACATGGTTAGCAGCGTCTTTGGGAACATTACACAAGACGTGCTCCGACGCGTATAGAAATGTTATTAGACATGAATATACGTTGCTGATATGCTCTTATGATCTCTCACACAAATTTGAAAGACGCTCTGTTTTTTTTCACAGCGTCCTTCTGTGGGGCAGAGGACGCTAGGGCCTCATCATTGTTCGATGATTCCAATGTGCTCATGACACCCAGACAGTCCAAGTGACTGACGGAGGGTCGTCTCTCTTAGAGGGGTCTCTGTGGATCAGGAGATGAGGGGGTGTTTTTAAAGTTGTATGTTCTACACATTGAACTCTATGATAATGGACTAGATTAATCAAGTCAAAAAGAGAATTTCATTGTAACCACTAGTTGTTGAGGGAGAATCGTGAGCATCATTAGCATTCAGATTAGCTTCGATGAGGAAGCTGACGTTGATAAATGACTTATGACCTTTGACCCTTTGGCTCTCAGTGCCAAAGTTGCTCCCACACTGCCTGCCTAACCCTCACTCCCATCCATTCTCATTTAGAAGTTAGCATGACTGGCTAATACATAATGAAAACTCCCACAGGCATCGCTTAACTAAGACTTGAGGCTATATTGAGGAGAAGACCACACACTGAGCTACCAGTGAGTGTAACATGGTCTTTCAGGTTACAGAGAGTGAGGTTATATAGAGTGAAGTACAGGGGTCATGCCAGCCTCGCCCACTTAGCAACTCACATAGAACACATAGAGATTAACTGGCTACCATGGCAACATGCTGCCCCTCATTAATGCTCAATTTGTCAAAGAGGCATTTTATTTTAGTAGGTGTAGTGGGTGTTTGAAACCTCTGGCACACACACATAAACACAGTTGCACAAACACACGCAATTTGAACAAACACACACTTTTACATACACATATGCATGCATACACATGCAATCACACACACACACACACACACACACACACACACACACACACACACACACACACACACACACACACACACACACACACACACACACACACACACACACACACACACACACGCGCGCACACGCACACGCACACGCACACGCACACACACAGAGCCTCTCTCTCCCCAAAGAGAGCATCTTTGTTATGTAGGACACTTCTGTCAGAAAGGTCACTATGGGATTTAGTATGCAGATAAAAGTTTAAAGGTGTCATACCAACTTTGTAACCAATCAGAGAAAGTAACAGTGAAAAATGTATGCATGTGATGCGGCAGGCAGAGAGACAGTTGACGATGACAAGTCAAGGACAAACATCACTTAATTACTAATTTGGGAAGTGATTAATTTGAAATTCAAGTCATTTAATTAAAATATGCAAATTGACAGCCATCATTATAACCATAGAATAAACTTGCCAGGGGAAAGAAGCATAACTTCTGTTGGGAGTTCACTCACAATACACACATTAAACATTATAATGGCCCCATAGGGGTGATTGGGACAAGTTCGGCCAAAACATGCACACTCTCGCCTTCAATTTTCTATTGAATAGAATTGATTTAGAGAACACACTGAGGCCAAGCAATGAAGATTCAAGCTGGCTCTTTTAAAGAAGTGGAAGAGTTGAAAGCCATTACAGACATAATTGGATTTCATTTCAACCATGTGAAGCAAAAATGCTTGTCACAACCTCAGAAAAGTGTTGTCAAAATGCAATCAGAGTGTTTTTCTGCACGATACACTGAGAGTACAAAACATTAGGAACATTAGCTCTTTCCATGACATAGACTGACCAGGTGAATCCAGGTGAAAGCTATGATCCTCTATATATGTCACTTGTTAAATCCACTTCAATCATTGTAGCTGAAGGAGAGGAGACAGGTTAAAGAATAATTATCAAGCCTTGAGACAACTAAGACATGGACTGTGTATGTGTGCCATTCACAGGGTGAATGGGCAAAACAAAATATTTTTGTGCCTTTGAATGGGGTACGGTAGTAGGTGCCAGGCGCACTGGTTTGTGTCAAGACCTGCAATGCTGGTGGGTTTTTCACGCTCAATAGTTTCCTGTGTGTATTGACGCAACTGTGTGAAGCCAGCATCCCTGTGGGCCAGCATCCCTGTGGAACGCTTTTTCGACACCTTGTGTCCACACCCAAGGAATTGAGGCTGTTCTGAGGGTGCAGGGGGGGGGTTGCAACTCAATATCAGGAAGGTGTTCTTAATGTTTTGTACCCTCAGTGTATCGCCCTTCTCTCTCTTTCTCTCTCTCCCCTTCACTCCCTCCCTTTCTCAATTTCTCTCTCTCTCAATCCATCTCTATTTCTTTCTGTCTCTCTCTCTTTCTATTTCTCTCTCTCACTCCCTCCCTCTATACCTGGAATTTATTTTCTCTCCATTCCTCATCGGTCATAAAAAAGGGGGAACAACACAGCTTTAATATTGCAAATAGGTTGTGGCTTCTGTCAATGTAATTGTCTGCATCATTTCCAATCCCGCATATATTTTTGGGGTAAATATATATATACAGTACCAGTCAAAATTTGGACACACCCACTCATTCAAGGGTTTCTCTTTATTTTTACTATTTTCTACATTGTAACACATATGGAATCATGTAGTAACCAAAAAAGTGTTAAACAAATCAAAATATATTTTATATTTTACATTCTTCAAAGTAGCCACCCTTTGCCTTGATGACAAATGTGCACAATCTTTGCATTCTCTCAAACAGCTTCATGAGGTAGTTACCTGAAATGCATTTCAATTAACAGGTGTGCCTTGTTAAAAGTTAATTTGTGGAATTTCTTTCCTTCTTAATGTGTTTGAGCCAATCAGTTGTGTTGTAACAAGGTATACATAAGATAGCCCTATTTGGTAAAAGACCAAGTCCATATTATGGCAAGAACAGCTCAAATAAGCAAAGAGAAAAGACAGTCCATCATTACTTTAAGACATGAAGGTCAGTCAATCTGGAAAATTTCAAGAACTTTGAAAGTTTCTTCAAATGCAGTCGCAAAAACCATCAAACACTATGATGAAACTGCCTCTCATGAGGACCGCCACAGGAAAGGAAGACCCAAAGTTACCTCTGCTGCAGAAGATAAGTTAATTACAGTTAACTGCACCTCAGATTGCAGCCCAAATAAATGCTTCACAGAGTCAAGTAACAGACACATCTCAAAATCAACTGTTCAAAGCATACTGCGTGAATGAGGCCTTCATGGTCGAATTGCTGCAAAGAAACCACTACTAAAGGACACCAATAATAAGAAGACTTGCTTAGGCCAAGAAACAGAAGCAATGGACATGAGTCCTTTGGTCTGATGAGGAAAAATGAGAGATTTTTGGTTTCAACCGCGTGTCTTTGTGAGATGCAGAGTAGGTGAACGGATGATCTACGCATGTGTGGTTCCCACCATGAAGAGAGCGAGAGTTGCACCCCTTCTGAAAAAACCTACACTTGATCCCTCCGATGTCAACAACTACAGACCAGTATCCCTTCTTTCTTTTCTCTCCAAAACTCTTGAACGTGCCGTCCTTGGCCAGCTCTCTTGCTATCTCTCTCAGAATGACCTTCTTGATCCAAATCAGTCAGGTTTCAAGACTGGTCATTCAACTGAGACTGCTCTTCTCTGTGTCACGGAGGCTCTCCGCACTGCTAAAGCTAACTCTCTCTCCTCTGCTCTCATCCTTCTAGACCTATCTGCTGCCTTTGATACTGTTAACCACCAGATCCTCCTCTCCACCCTCTCCGAGTTGGGCATCTCCGGCGTGGCCCACGCTTGGATTGCGTCCTACCTGACAGGTCGCTCCTACCAGGTGGCGTGGCGAGAATCTGTCTCCGCACCACGTGCTCTCACCACTGGTGTCCCCCAGGGCTCTGTTCTAGGCCCTCTCCTATTCTCGCTATACACCAAGTCACTTGGCTCTGTCATATCCTCACATGGTCTCTCCTATCATTGCTATGCAGACGACACACAATTCATCTTCTCCTTTCCCCCTTCTGATAACCAGGTGGCGAATCGCATCTCTGCATATCTGGCAGACATATCAGTGTGGATGACGGATCACCACCTCAAGCTGAACCTCGGCAAGACGGAGCTGCTTTTCCTCCCGGGGAAGGACTGCCCGTTCCATGATCTCGCCATCACGGTTGACAACTCCATTGTGTCCTCCTCCCAGAGTGCTAAGAACCTTGGCGTGATCCTGGACAACACTCTGTCGTTCTCCACTAACATCAAGGCGGTGACCCGATCCTGTAGGTTCATGCTCTACAACATTCGCAGAGTACGACCCTGCCTCACACAGGAAGCGGCGCAGGTCCAAATCCAGGCACTTGTCATCTCCCGTCTGGATTACTGCAACTCGCTGTTGGCTGGGCTCCCTGCCTGTGCCATTAAACCCCTACAACTCATCCAGAACACCTGTTAATAGAAGGATTACTTTATCCTATCCTAGGTATTCCTTAAAGAGGTGGGGTTTCTCCGGAAGGTGGTGATTGACTCCGCTGTCCTGGCGTCGTGAGGGAGCTTGTTCCACCATTGGGGTGTCAGAGCAGCAAACAGTTTTGACTGGACTGAGCGGGAACTGTGCTTCCTCAGAGGTAGGGGGGCCAGCAGGCCAGAGGTGGATGAACGCAGTGCCCTTGTTTGGGTGTAGGGCCTGATCAGAGCCTGAAGGTATGGAGGTGCCGTTCCCTTCACAGCTCCGTAGGCAATCACCATGGTCTTGTAGCGGATGCGAGCTTCAACTGGAAGCCAGTGGAGAGAGCGGAGGAGCGGGGTGACGTGAGAGAACTTGGGAGGGTTGAACACCAGACGGGCTGCGGCGTTCTGGATGAGTTGTAGGGGTTTAATGGCACAGGCAGGGAGCCCAGCCAACAGCGAGTTGCAGTAATCCAGACGGGAGATGACAAGTGCCTGGATTAGGACCTGCGCCGCTTCCTGTGTGAGGCAGGGTCGTACTCTGCGAATGTTGTAGAGCATGAACCTACAGGATCGGGTCACCGCCTTGATGTTAGTGGAGAACGACAGGGTGTTGTCCAGGATCACGCCAATACAATTTCTGAGTGCATGATATTCAGTTTCACTGGAATATAGTACGTTCTATGGATGGTCTTAAACTGCAGTCATTTATGTCTGAGATTATATGAACCTGACTGGGCATGTTAACATATCTGTATCCATTCATCATCATCAATAGCGTCTCGCAGGTCTTCCTCACATTTTTGTTTGACATGTTTTGTGTCATCGGGAAAAGCCTCTATCAACCCTTGATACGGTTTGGAAATCAACTTTGGAGGTTTGTCAGACTGCCTTAAAATAGCGTCTGGCTTGTCCAGTGTTTGCTGGACAGGGAGAATAAAGTGTTGTATCTGGAAAAATTCACTTCACCTCTGTCACAGATGGGTCTTCCCAGACCCTGCTGAAACCCCTGTCACCATCTGATCCTCCTAAAATGAGGCATGACAAAGAATTACCTTGGTGTACATTTATACATGATATCATCCAAGAATAGAATCAATGGTTCAATAATCAAAATGACCATTATTCCCAGATCCCAGACTGTAGCTTTAAGCTTAAGCTGGTGTCCTGTAGCTTTAAACCTAAGCTGGTGTCCTGTAGCTACTGCAAGTCTACCCATCAACTCAAGATGGAACTTTGTATCATTCACTGATATGGTTAATAAACTGCAAAATTCACCTGAGCTCCGTAGACTGGTCTTCCCTGGCTGTCTGACCCTGCTGGGACACCTGTCACTATCTGATCCTGCTAAAACATGATGAGCATAGTGTTGTGTACTGACTGCCCTAGAGGGCTGCATTCCCACGGGAAGCCTGCAGGCGGGAGTTGGCAGTCAGACAGACGACTTTGGAATGAAAATATTTTTGTTGTCCCACAGATTATTTTGAAATGGTCCTCTTTCTGCTATGTATGTTTGTATTAAAAAGGAAAAGGCGAGCGTTGTGCCCTTTCATTTTCAATAAGTATGGATTACCTATTGTATTAAAAGCACATATTTTTCCAATTATTCACAGACTCAGAATTCGCTGCTTCAACTTCAGTAGACTACCTCTCCTAGTTGGGCGTGAGAGTTCAAGTGCGCCTAGTATCTGTGGTCTCATTGAAATAGAGTATGCTGCCTACATGGGCGGAGAATCACGTGGCAGTTAACCTGAATATGACTAGACTGTAGTTTACTACAGTGTCTGTAAATAAATATTGATCATGAAAAAAAGTGGAGGGCGCTCAACCAACGTGAGTCGAAGTGCAATAATTTTTTTAATCATCATTAAAAAGGAAAAGGTGAGCGTTGAGCCTTTTCATTTTCAAGAAGTACGGTATACCCATTTATTTGTCTCAGCCTGCAAATCGTCCTCCTAAAAGGTAGGCTATATACTATAGGACTATACAAAATGTTGCAAGTGTCGCTGTCATCATTCTTGCTGCTTCCAGTTCAGTAGCCATACCTGTGAGATCAGGTGCACATGTGTTCTCAATTAAATACAGTAGACTATAGCCTATGTATACATGGGCAGAGAAGCACAGGGGCAGTTATTTTTCCAAGGAAATGTACTTCCTAAATAGGTCTATGATTAAGCTATAGTTTACTGCATTGCCAAGAAATAGGCCTGAATATTTGTAGTAGAGTTAAAATGGTTATTCCAGCAAACTTCAAATTATTAGAATAGTACACAACACAGAACAGAACAATCAGGTTGAGGGTCAATGGCCAAAGCCCGCGAACAGGAATATTCCAAGTTCAGACAGAAGGGGGGAGTCAGATCGCTATGATCGCCAGGAACTTTACTTTTGGTTTCTAATTTTAATTGTTGCGCTACTGGTGATGCCTGTTGATGTTAGGTAGGCAGCTACAGTAGCTGAATGATGTTAATATCTTCAGGTTTTGTTTCATTAAATTTATTTTATTTTATCTGGGTGCTTACGTCACCTACTAACACCCTGGTACTACCCATAGCTCCCGCTCTCCTCAGTCTGAGAAAACACTGAGAGAGAAAGGTACGGGTTGCAGATTACTCCTTTGTAGAAGTCCGTAACGTGAAATAAATAAAACGTCCCAAGGTTAATGCTGTAGATATTGTTATAAGGGGATGTGAGACTATCGAAACACGTAACTTTCAGAGTTTTATTGTTGTTATTAATATAGTTACAGAGTGCTAAAAGTGTTGCTAGCTAGCATGCCTTTCTTTCTGTGATGCAGACGGCTAGCTGAGCTGCCAGCTAGTGATGGTGTTGCATTATGGGGGATGTAGTTTTGCCCTCTAAGGCGATTTTACGTTGTAACTTGTTTGTGTTGCAGTGGTTTTGTACATGAGTTGTTGTATTTTGCTACTATCAACACTGAAAGCACCTAGCAATGTATTGGGGATGTGAGACAGGATATGTGTTTTACCTTTCTTCATGCTCCTGTGTAGAACAACTTGTCAGGTGGTGCATTGGAGACTGATGTGTTCCTGTCCTGTCTTTTCACAATACTATTAGAGGTATGGTTCTATTGTCTAAGAATTAAGATTATACATTCTTTGTATTAAGGACTGGTTATTATTTTATACTATACATTATGGCTTTATGTATGAGTGTGATTGTGAGAGTCTGAGAAAACACTGAGAGAGAAAGAACAACTTGTCAGGTGGTGCATTGGAGACTGATGTGTTCCTGTCCTGTCTTTTCACAATACTATTGCAGATCAACATAAAAGCCTAAAAGACAGCCGTGGTGTCGCTCTTCATTTCTTGGTTCTCATGTGGTACATAAGAAACCCGCTACATATTGATCACCCATATTTCTGCATCTGAAAATCTCCCCACTCCTAAAAGATAGGCTATAAAATAGCTCAAGAGAAAGTGCAAGTCTCTCCAACTCTGCTCTCTTCAAACTACATCTAGCATATTGGCTGATATAGCCCAGTAATACAACGTAAGGGCCAAGTGAGAATCTCTGATAATTTAACCTATTTCTTAAATAATTTTTGCGCATTTGATATTGCCTATAGGGCACAAAATAGTTTCAGTGTTTCATTTAGGTCTAGTTTGATTGAGGCAAAAATAATTGCTAATGTAACCCAACCTTTGGCCAGCTCTCTCTCGCTTGCCAAATTAATTTACTTATGAAACGGGACAAAACAAAGGCTACAAACATTTCCATACAAACAACTGCAGTTAGATAGTAATAACAGACACTTTATATTGCTGTCTGACAGATAACTAGAGGCTAGACCTGACCTGGCTATTGTAGCCACTCATTCATTCACCTCAGTCGAGAAGGGATGAAACACCCTAACTAACGTTGCATGTCAGTTACAATACTAGCTCAGCACCGCGAATAAACAGTCTTTTAAAAAAAAAAAGTTAAACAGCAGTTACCTTGCCAGCTACATCAGTCAACTAAAGAGTAGCCAGTTTCTGTTTTGCTTCCTTTTACAACTCGGTGAAGAGAGCGACACGTACACACTGACTGGACTATGCTCAACTGTCCTGTGCTGGTCCAGGCAGCCTCCCAGAAGCTTTGCCTTCACACAGCCTGTCAGCCCGCTCTGTGGTGTCTGCCCGGCCCTAAATCCAGTCGGGTAAACACTCCAAACTGCTTACCCGACTACTCGTAAAACTGGCGGGGGAGAAAAATTCAACTTCATGTCCCCACCGTCCCCAGTGAAAGTTGCGTCCCTGAATCTGTAGCTATTTTGGCTGGCCAGCACAAATGAAACTGGCCTGATTTCTATTACAGCATATTGGATGACTGTCATTCATATTCCATTCACCCAGCTCAATGTAACATAGGTTTAGGCTACTACATGACACTCGAATTTTCCCTAAAGTTTACAATGTAGGTGTAAACAGACAGTGACATTTAGGGTGTAATCACTAGTCCAACAGTTGCAAACGAGAGTTTGTATTGGACAAATTCGGGTATCTTTATTCCCGTTTTGTTCCGTTTTTTTCCATTTAAGAACGTTTTTAAACTGAATCGGCAGAATGAACACACCCCTGATCACAAGCAAATGTTACAGCCTTATTCTAAAATGGATTAAATTGTTTTTTCCCCTCATTAATCTACACACAATACCCCACAATGTCAAAGCAAAAACAGGTTTTTAGATTTTTTTACGAATTTAAAAAGAAACAACGGAAATATCACAATTACGTAAGTATTCAGAGCCTTTACTCTGTACTTTTTGAAACACCTTTGGGTATGATTCTACAAGCTTGGCACACCTGTATTTGTGAAGTTTCTCCCATTCATCTCTGCAGATCCTCTCAAGCTCTGTCAGGTTGGATGGGGAAAGTCGCTGCACAGCTATTTTCAGGTCTCTTCAGAGATGTTAAATCAGATTAATGTCCAGGCTCTGGCTGGGCCACTCAAGGATATTCAGAGACTTGTCCCGAAGCCACTCCTACATTGTCTTGGCTGTGTGCTTAGGGTCATTGTCCTGTTGGAAGGTGAACCTTCACCCCAGTCTGAGGTCCTGAGCGCTCTGGAGTAGGTTTTCATCAAGGATCTCTCTGTACTTCGCTCCCTTCATCTTTCCCTTAATCCTGACTAGTCTTCCAGTCCCTGCCACTGAAAAACATCCCCACAGCATGATGCTGCCACCACCATGTTTCACCGTAGGGATAGTGCCAGGTTTCCTCGAGATGTGACGTCTGGCATTCAGGCCAAGGAGTTCGATCTTGGTTTCATCAGACCAGATAATCTTGTTTCTCATGGTCTGAGAGTCCTTTAGGTGCCTTTCGGCAAACTCCAAGCGGGCTGTCATGTGCCTTTATGAGGAGTGGCTTCCATCTGGCCACTGTACCATAAAGGCCTGATTGGTGGAGTGCTGCAGAGATGGTTGTCCTTCTGGAAGGTTCTCCCATCTCCACAGAGGAACTCTGGAGTTCTGTCAGAGTGACCAACGGGTTCTTGGTCACCTCCCTGACCAAGGCCCTTCTCCCCGATTGCTCAGTTTGGTCAGGAAGAGTCTTGGTGGCTCCACATTTCTTTCATTTAAGAATGATGGAGGCCACTGTGTCTCGGAGCTCTACAGACAATTCTTTCTACCTCATGGCTTGGTTTTTTCTCTGACATGCAGTCAACTGTTGGACCTTATATAGACAGTTGTGTGCCTTTTCAAATCATGTCCAATCGATTGAATTTACCACAGGTGGGCTCCAATCAAGTTGTAGAACCATCTCAAGGATGATCAATTGATGCAGGATGCACCTAAGCTGAATTTCGAGTCTCAAAGTGAAGAGTCTGAATACTGTATGTTTTAAAAATGTTTTTTTATTTGACCTTTATTTAACTAGGCAAGTCAGTTAAGAACAAATTCTTATTTACAATTGCGGCCTACCCCGGCCAAACCCGGACGACGCTGGGTCAATTGTGCGCCGCCCTAGGTAATCATTTATTTGTTATACGTTTGCAAATTTCGAGTCTCATAGCAAAGGGTCTGAATACTTATGTAAATAAATAATTTCAGCTTTTATTTTCAATATAATTGCACAAAAAAAAACTATCCGCTTTGTCATTATGGGGTATTGTGTGCAGAGTGATGATGATTTAAAAATGTTTTCATCCATTTTAGAATAAGGCTGTAACGTAACAAAATGTGGAAAAAGGGAAGGGTGTGAATACTTTCCAAATGCACTGTACAAACAGCATGATCACTTTGCTCATTGTATAATTTTTTCTCACATCTACACGCTCTCCTCCTTTCACCTTTTCCCTTCGCTTGTGAACTTCAGTGCACAACCCATCAGCTCTCTGTGACTAGGCGACAACACCTTTCCAAGCCAAACATTCATATCATAACCGCTAGGCATGGACGGGATACCATATATACTGTATACTGGGGTATTTGGAAAAAGCCGCAGAATGGTTTTTTAATACCATCGATACCGTTGAAACAATTTTGTTGATGTTTTTAAATGCATTTTTATATTTTTTGCTACTTTTTAAGTAAATACATGTAATGAACTTGTGCAATATGTTAGGACATAAAGAACATTCCTTTCTTCACTTCAACTGTCACATTATGAAGCTTATGGTAGTCCCCAGTCACGTGTCACGTGGTGTTTGTTTACAAGCACACAACAACGATAGATCGGAGCCTTGTGAGTCACTCACTGTTGTGCAGCATGCGCCAGGTGAAAAAATTACAGTATGGAAATCACAACTAAATGTTTGCCAACTAGATATCTTATAACTAAACTCAGCAAAAAAAGAAACATCCCTTTTTCAGGACACCCCTCTTAGGACACTAAAGAGAACTTTCTACTGACTCTGAAAAACACCAAAAGAAAGACGCCCAGGGTCCCTGCTCATCTGCATGAACGTGCCTTAGGCATCCTTTAAGGAGGCATGAGGACTGCAGATGTGGCCAGGGCAATAAACTGCAATGTCCATACTGTGAGACGCCTAAGACAGTGCTACAGGGAGACAAGACGGAAAGCTGATCGTCCTCGCAGTGGCAGACCATGTGTAACAACACCTGCACAGGATCAGTACATACGAACATCACACCTGCGGGACAGGTACAGGATGGCAACAACAACTGCCCGAGTTACACCAGGAACGCACAATCCCTCCATCAGTGCCCAGACTGTCCGAAATAGGCTGAGAGAGGCTGGACTGAGGGCGTGTAGGCCTGTTTTAAGCCAAGTCCTCATGAGACATCACCGGCAACTATGTCGCCTATGGGCACAAACCCACCATCGCTGGACCAGACAGGACTGGCAAAAAGTGCTCTGCACTGACACGTTGCGGTTTTGTCTCACCAGGGGTGATGGTCGGATTAGTGTTTATCGTTGAAGGAATGAGCGTTAAACTGAGGCCTGTACTCTGGAGCGGGATCGATTTGGAGGTGGAGGGTCTGTCATGGTCTGGGGCGGTGTGTTAAAGCATCATCAGACTGAGCTTGTTGTCATTGCAGGCAATCTCAACGCTGTGCGTTACAGGGAAGACATCCTCCTCCCTCATGTGGTACCGTTCCTGCAGGCTCATCATGACATGACCATCCAGCATGACAATGCCACCAGCCATACTGCTCGTTCTGTGCTTGATTTCCTGCAAGACAGGAATGTCAGTGTTCTGCCATGGCCAGCGAAGAGCCCAGATCTCAATCCCATTGAGCACGTCTGGGACCTGTTGGACCTGAGGGTGAGGGCTGGGCCCATTCCCCCCAGAAATGTTCGGGAACTTGCAGGTGCCTTGGTGGAAGAGTGGGGTAACATCCCACAGCAAGAACTGGCAAATCTGGTGCAGTCTATGAGGAGGAGATGCACTGCAATACTTAATGCAGTGGGTGGCCACACCAGATACTGACTGTTACCTTTGATTTTGCCCTCCCCCCTACAACTCATCCAGAACGCCGCAGCCCGTCTGGTGTTCAACCTTCCCAAGTTCTCTCACGTCACCCCGCTCCTCCGCTCTCTCCACTGGCTTCCAGTCGAAGCTCGCATCCGCTACAAGACCATGGTGCTTGCCTACGGAGCTGTGAGGGGAACGGCACCTCCGTACCTTCAGGCTCTGATCAGGCCCTACACCCAAACAAGGGCACTCCGTTCATCCACCTCTGGCCTGCTCGCCTCCCTACCTCTGAGGAAGCACAGTTCCCGCTCAGCCCAGTCAAAACTGTTCGCTGCTCTGGCACCCCAATGGTGGAACAAGCTCCCTCACGACGCCAGGACAGCGGAGTCAATCACCACCTTCCGGAGACACCTGAAACCCCACCTCTTCAAGGAATACCTGGGATAGGATAAAGTAATCCTTCTAACCCCCCCCCCCCCCCCCCCTTAAAAGATTTAGGTGCACTATTGTAAAGTGGTTGTTCCACTGGATATTATAAGGTGAATGCACCAATTTGTAAGTCGCTCTGGATAAGAGCGTCTGCTAAATGACTTAAATGTAAATGTGTAAATGTTCAGGGACATATTATTCCATTTCTGTTACAAGTCTGTGGAACTTGTTCAGTTTATGTCTCAGTTGTTGAATCTTGCTATGTTCATACAAATATTTCCACATGTTAAGTTTGCTGAAAGTAAATGCAGCTGACAGTGAGAGGACGTTTCTTTTCTTCCTGAGTTTATTAAGTTAACTGTCCAAAATGTGTTAAATGCTCTGCGGTGGTGAATTTGGTTTGCTAATTTAGTAGCTAGTTAGATATCTAACTAAGTGGTTAGCTTCTTCCAAAACCAAGCATTCGCTTGGTAACAGCATAAAATACCCTCCTGGATTGTGCAGCAAGCTGTTGGTAGCATTTTTGAGTTACTTGTATACTTGTGTAGTTTAGGTCAGAAACTGTACAAAATGTTCACAATGCGCTCGTTAGCGTTTAGTTAGAATTCTTTATGGGATTTTACATTTACTTGTTAGCATTGCTAACCCCTCGAATTACAGAGTATCAGTGGGGTTTGTAAACAGCACCCCTTGTGTTCAGTGCCGGTATTACCAAATATCTTGTTATGGCACAAGGTCGGTATGACAATCTAGATACCGCCCAAACCTAATAACCGCTAGTCTCTACACACAGCCTTCATCGTTGTCACCATATTAGCTAACGTCATAGTCAGCATAGCTAATGGAACTAAAGCGTTTGTAAACCCGCTACAATCATGCGGTGCAGTGTACAGTCAGCAACACAGAAGGTTGGTGGCACCTTAATTGGGGAGGTTGGGCTCATAGGCTGGAATGGAGTAAATAGAATGGTATTGAACTCATTAAAAACATGGTTTCCATGTGTTTGATACCATTCCGTTTACTCCATTCCAGCCATTATTATGAGCTGTCCTCCACTCATAGCCATAGCCAGCTAGCTAACTTAGCATTCCTCTGTTTGAGCCGGGTGTTTGAGTAGGCTAAACTAGCTAGCTGCCTTTGCTAGCTAAGTAAGTGAAAGTGAAAAAAAATAGAAGGAAATATTTAGAATTCTCTCTCACTTCACCTTCATTTTTGAAGAAACTGTCAACTACTCACCATATTTTATGCACTGCAGTGCTAGCTAGCTGTAGCTTATGCTTTCAGTACTAGATACATTCTCTGATCCTAAGATTGGGTGGACAACATGTCAGTTCATGCTGCAAGAGCTCTGATAGGTTGGAGGACATTGTCCGGAAGTTGTCATAATTACTGTGTAAGTCTATGGAAGGGGGTGAGAACCATGAGCCTCCTAGGTTTTGTATTGCAGTCAACGTACCCAGAGGAGGACAGAAGCTAGCTGTCCTCCCTCTACACCATGGTGCTACCCTACAGAGTGCTGTTGAGGCTAGTGTAGACCATTGCAAAACAGTGTGTTTTACTCAGTTATTTGGTGACGTGATTATATTTAGTATCGTTTTATCTAAAAAGGATCACTTTTTTAATGTTTCATTATTTCATTTTTTCTGGAGTTCACTGAGGAGGATTGTTCCTCCCCTTCCTCCTCTGAGGAGCATCCACTGGTGTGCATGCATGCATGCGTGTGTGTGTATGCACGGATGTGTACCACATATAGCACAAAAATAAATTGCATATTTCCCAAGAGACACTCACACCACACTGAAAGAGAAGCCCTCCTTAACAAGCCTCAAAGTGGCAGGTGAAGGGAGAGAGGCTTGCTGGTCTGTGTGACAGTTCTGAGAATGAGGCTGCAGAAAGCGACAAATGGCAGATAGGCGAACCCAAGAGAAAGAAACATACCATCTTCTATGCCTCAATGCCCCTTGCTCTGGGAAATCAGCCTGCCATATTATTGTCATGTCTGTCAGCGTTCGAAACTAAATGGAGGTCATCTTTGAAGAGTGTGTCAGGATTGAGCCGGGTTTATAGGAATGGTTAAAATACTGAAAGAGGAACGAGGGTATTGCAGCTTCCACACACTTGGTCCTCTGTCATGGGGATACAGCTACTTGCAAGGTTTGCCTGACAGACTGACAGACTGACTGACACGCAAACATGCACATGTTCGCATGATCACACACACATGCAGACAGATGGACTAAGCTGTTGTGGACCTCGGTCGATGTCTCACTGACACATATAAACACTCCCCCACACACACACACACACACACACACACACACACACACACACACACACACACACACACACACACACACACACACACACACACACACACACACACACACACACACACACACACACACACACACACACACACACAGCTATCCTGACATATGGACCCTCATTGGTCTTCACTTTCCATCTTCTCCCTCCTACATTGCATTGTCTAGAGAAGGAGTCTGCAAGTAAGCATTTTGTTGGATGGTGCATACCATGTGTATCTCGTACAGGTACAACTAATACAACTTGAAACTTCATGATAATACTGCCAGTCTATTGTTTTTGGGGGAGTTCTTTTCCAATAGAGTAGAGGCTTACAATACAGATAAACGCTAATGAAGCTTTTCTGACCTTGTATTTTTGAGGCACTGACCCAGTTTTAGTTTGTTCTACAGGGGGCATTACTGCATTACATCTATTTCAAAAACCACTCCAAAGTCTAATTCATGAACAATGAAACTAGGCAGTAAATATTGCAATATATTTTTCCACCCAATGCAAACTGAATGAGGGTAGCACTGAGAGCTGCTTTGATGATGGATAGCGGAGTTTCATTTGTGCTGGCCAGACCAAAGTAGCTACAGATTTATGACCGATGACGAATGGAGAGAATAGGAATTGCAGGTAGGAGGGAGGGAGAGAGGGAAGGGGATAGAGAGAAAGAGAGAGAGAGGAGAGTGATATGTTGTATGAGAGGGAGCACATGAGAGAGAGAAAATAAATAGAGAGGGAGCAAGAGAGAGAGAGCACATGAGAGAGATAGAGAAGGAGTGCAAGGAAGCAAGAGAGAAAGCACGACAGAGAGACTTCCATTCTATTTGAGTATTCCGTTCAAATACTCCATTCCCATGTTGTGGCGGTATAAGGACTGTCACAATCATCAACAAGAGAAAAATGATCCGGTTGTATAGTGATGTAGAAGAAGAACTCAAATGTCACTTGGTAATGGCAGCCTGTTATGTTACTTTTCCACAGTCAGGAGCCTCCTTAAGGCCTAGACATCCTCAGGGTGGAGTGTCATAAAAAATAACGCAGTAAAAAGAAGTGTGTAGAAATGCAGCATGAAAAATGGCCCCCATCTGCTGTGACTCAGCCCCAGAGTCCTAGGTAGCCTACAGAGGAATACATTCACCCTCTCTCTCTCTCTTTCACTCGCTTTCTCTCGTTCTCTCGCTGGCTTGCTGTCTCTCTCTCGCTCTCTCCCTCTCTCTCTGTCCATGTCTCTCAAAGACACAGACGGACACATGCCGGTTCGCGAAAACACACACACTGACACACGCACGTATACACACAAGCAAGGTATAAATACATTAATCAAGTCCACGTGCATACAGGTTTTCTCTCATTATGCGCAAAAATAGACATGTAAATGCAAGCACACTTCCTGAAACAATTGCCCTCTCACTTGCCTTTGTCAAATCAACCAGTACATTCCAGCTCTCCCCCTCTTGTTGACTAATCTGTTCATTCTATAGAGTCTCGGGATGAGGGAGACAATGAAGCCGATTGGCCTGAACTGTCAAATCCTCTGCTGGAGGATAGTAACATTACCTATTGTCATGGAGTGTAAATAGGGATATGTAAACATGGGCTACATGCTACTGTACAGATACCGTATGTGAGGGCGTCCGGCGATGTGAGGTGCATCCCATTTGCATAGAACCACAAAGAAAGTGTGTATTGTCTGCGCACATGGATGCACACACTCACTTACTGTACGTATGCGTACTTACTGTGTAGATATAGTAATGTGAGGCTGGCATTCATAATATAGGCCTATAGAGAAATTACATTCACTCATAACATTCTGAATAATTAATTTCCTTCCTTCCACACACACCACACACATAGACTGCATTTACACGGGCAACCCAATTATGGCCAAAAGAGTTGATCTGATTGGTCAAAAGACGCAATTGGTGAAAAAAGATCAGAATTGGGTTAACTGTGTAAACACACATGCACACACACACACACTGACACACACTGACACACAAACACACACACACTTTCCCCCTCTCTCTCTCCCACAGTTCAGGGTAGGTGCTGTGTCTTCACTCATCCATGGCCTGCTCCGATGCAGAGGTGCTCCCCACCTCGTTAACCCCCACCAATGAGAGCTGCCCTTACGCAGCTGCGCAGCCGATAGGCCTGCTCTCTTGCTTACGCTCTCTCTCACCAGGCTGCAGGCTGGCACGAGAAAAACCACTGTCAGCGAGTCAACACACACCTCTACTCTCACACAACCCATACACTTCCTCACAAATACTACACACAGACAGGCATACTGTACACCAGACACATGTGTATTAGAATTGATAACCAAACATAACCTTGTTCAAGGTCAGAAATAAGTACTTTCAAATAGGCATTGGGAGGGGGTTCATGTCAATTTCATATCTCGGCTTACTCCTACAATCTTCACACCAGCACGAATTCCAACAACAGGCCATCTACCAACAAGATCTCTAAATTCAACGTATTAGGATGAACATCTATTTTGACACATTAATTCAGAGTGGTTACGGGTTTCATTCAGCGGGGTTATCAGGTTAAAACAGAAACAACTCAAAAGGTTAACAGTTTAAGCATTCATTCCAAGTGGTTAAGGTTAGGGCTACGGTTCGGGGAAGACTGAATAGTTAAGACGCGCTAGGTATCATCAGTATTCATAGTATTCTCAAGGTTTGATATAGCACTGTGAACCATTGCAGCGCAGTGGTCTAAGCACTGTGCTCTGGTTCTGAGCCTCGTGAGTTTGTGCCCAGTGCTGGGGGATCTTTTGATGTGTTATTTTTTTTTTGTGTGTGTGTGTGTGAGTGCCGAGGAAGGCATATATCAACCTACTCAGGACCTTTTCAAATGTCCGAATCCGGCCTGATGTGACTATTACCGGTGGTGGTGGTAACCATAGCAACTGCCGCTGACTAGGGAGTGGAGGGTAGGTCAGGGGTTGAGTATTGTTCAGTGGAAAATGAAATTCCCTTGCCTATCTCTCACACACACACACACACACACACACACACACACACACACACACACACACACACACACACACACACACACACACACACACACACACACACACACACACACACACACACACACACACACACACACACACACAGTATCCTCTCCTCACCCAGCTGAGACGGCAACTCTGAAGATTGGCGTCCAGCAGAAGCAGGAGAGACTTGTTCTTCCTTCCCCCGGCTCGCTGAGTGATTCTTTGCTTCTCTGACCCAGGCCTGAATCACTGCCTCAGCCCCTCTAAGTGGGAGTGCATGGGCCTTTCTAATCTGGACTGGCCAGAATCTCCCTGAGGCTGGGGGTCGTTGCTGTCACCAATGCCTCCTGGGACTACCTGGGAACTGTACTAAGTGGACTCTCCTGGCTAAAAAATTATAGTAATGAAAATGCCTGATTCACACTACTATGCTGACCTGAACCACACTGTGCTGGCTCTGATATTTTCTTTCCACATTGTCCTTTCCAGATCAGTTTCAGCAGTGTGGTGGTGGTGTAACCAGGCCAGTAGGGCTTGGTTTAGCTCAGACCAGTAGTATGAAAAGGGCAGCCCTATAAGACTTCAATCAGGACTGAGCCTGCCAAAGTAAATGATAGCTATGTTTTCTGAAATGTTTTCATTCAGTCAATATGTCAATGTCTGAAGTGGGTGCTTCCTGTAATCTTTACCACAACGGAAAACCCAACCGAACACCCACAGGTGGTCGCTTAACTTACCATCACCATGGCAACCGATCGGTGGAAATTGGAGGAGTTGAGTAGCGTTGGTCGGTGTGGAGAAGAAAAGGCCCTTTCACTTAGGTAGTGTTTTGCCTGCCTTCCTGCCTAGCCAGTGTTGTGTGTAGCCAGTTGGTTTCCTACTTAGCTAAGTGTTTTAGGGCCCTCTTTGACTCATCATTGAGGCACACAATATCAGTGGTGTGTCTCTGTATGTATGGGAGGAAGCCACCACTGCCCAGGTGGTCATGTAGTCCTCTGGGCTGGTCCACACACAGATCAGGGTTTGGGGTGGGATGTGGGGGTGAACTGGGTACTGAGGCCAGCCATCTGCCTGTCAGGGCTGTTTCATTACAGACCCCTAACAAACACACACACACGAACACACATACAAACACACACACACACACACAGATGAGAACACACACGAACACACACACGAGAACACGCATGAACACACACACTCTCTGGCTCCAGTGTTCCCTTCCCCACCACAGATGGACAGTGACAGCCATTAGAGGGATCTACAGTATGTTAGTCACTCATGCCTGGGTCACAGTGATACATTAGTGTGAGACCAAATTAAATACACTTTTATTCATCACATTCTTCGTAAACAACAGGTGTAGACTAACAGTGAAACGCTTACTTATAGGTCTTTGCGAACAACGTATAGACAAAGAAAATAGAGAAATAATAGAAAAGTAATAACACGTAATAATAAAAGTAATAATAAATACAAAATAAGTAACGATAACTTGGCTAAACACGGGGTACCAGTACCGAGTCAATGTGCAGGGGTACGAGGTCATTGAGTAGAGTGACTAGGCAACGGGATAGATAATAAATAGTAACAGCAGTGTATGTGATGAGTCAAAAAAGGGTCAATGCAGATAATCCGGGAAGTCTATGATAGCCTATGACTTGGGTGGCTGGAGTCTTTGACAATTTTTAGGGCTTTCCTCTAACACCATCTGGTAAAGAGGTCCTGGATGACAGGGAGCTCGGCCCCAGTGATGTATTAGATAGTACGCACTACCCTCTGTAGTTCCTTGCGGTCGGGTGCCAAGCAGTTTCTGTATCTTGCGGTGATGCAGCCTGTCAAGATGCTCTCAATGGTGGAGCTGTAGAACATTTTGAGGATCTGAATGCCCATGCCAAATCTTTTCAGCCTCCTGAGGGGGAAGAGGCATTGTCGTGCAATCTTCACGACTGTGTTGGTGTGTGTGGACCATAATAGATCCTCAGTGATGTGGGCACCAAGGAACTTGAAGCTCTCGACCTGCTCCACTACAGCCCCGACGATGGCCCTCCTTTTCCTGTAGTCCATGACCAGCTGTTTTGTCTTGCTGACATTGAGGGAGAGGTTATTGTCCTGGCACCACACTGCCAGGTCTCTGACATCCTCCATATAGGCTGTCTCATCGTTGTCGGGGATCAGGCCTACCACCGTTATGTCGTCTACGGAGAGCGTGATCAAACAGTCATCCAGAACAGCTGGTGCTCTCATGGTCCAGTGTTGCTTGCCTCGAAGCAAGCATAGAAGGCATTTAGCTCATCTGGTAGGCTCGCGTCACTGGGCAGGTCGAGGCTGGCTTTCCCTTTGTAATTCGTCTAAGTTTGCAAACTCCCACATCCGAACAGCGTCAGAGCCGGCGTAGTAGGATTCAATCTTCGTCCTGTATTAACGCTTTGCCTGTATGATGGCTCATCGGAGGTCGTAGTGGGATTTCTTATAAGGATCTGGATTAGTGTCCCGCTCCGTGAAAGCGGCAGCTCTTGCCTTTTGCTCAGTGCGGATGTTACCTGTAATCCATGGCTTCCGGTTGGGATATGTACATACGGTCACTGACGTCGTTGTAGAGGCACTTATTAATGAAGTCGGTGGCTGATGTGATAAACTCCTCAAAGCCATCGGATGAATCCCAGAACATATTCCAGTCTGTGGTAGCGAAACAGTCCTGTAACTTAGCATCCGCTTCATCAGACCACTTCCGTATTGAGCGTGTCACTGGTACTTCCTGTTTGAGTTTTTGCTTGTAACCAGGAATCAGGAGGATAGAGATATGGTCAGATTTGTCAAATGGAGGCTGAGCTTTGTATGCGTTTCTGTGTGTGGAGTAAAGGTTATCTAGAGTTTTTTCTCTCTAGTTGTACAGGTGACATGGTAGACATGGTAGCTGGTAGAAATTAGGTAAGATGTTAAGTTTCCCTGCACACTCCAGGGCCCACAGTATATCACGACAGTGTATCACTGTCTCACAGGCTACTACACTGCTACTGACAGTAGAGGACAGTCAGCTCCTGTTTGATTGACAGGGTCTGTTTGAATAAAGCCTAAGGGGTTAAGAGGCAAAGTGAAAATGTCAATAAGTGATATTTACACAGAGCACAAAGAGGAAGGCCCTCTGGAAATAAGATACTGAATGTGTGTTACATGTCTTGCCCACTCACTATTTTCCCTTGCACTTTGTCCTCCCTCTGTCTTGCTCTCTTTCCATCTCCCTTTTTTCCTTCAAATGATCAGTCATTCTCTTGCCTCGCATTGTATTGTATTTCTGTCAGTCTGTCTTTCCCTCTCCCCATCAGGTCTTTCCACCGGTGGTGATGGTAGCCCAGCCCTACCACATTAATCCTGTGGGAAGTAGAGTCTAGGCTCTTGTGGGGTGGCTGGGAGTGGATTTGTAACAGAAACACCAGTAAGCCTCTCTTCTCCCTGTCTTAATGGCAGATTAGAGTGTTGATCAGAGTTAAATGACAAACACAGGGGGGCAGGCATCATAACAGGCAGGTACAGGGTGGAACAGCACAGAGACCATAGTAGACAATGTCCAGTTTTTTATTTAACCAGGCAAGTCAGTTAAGAACAAATTCTTATTTACAATGATGGCCTACCCCGGCCAAACCTGGACAACAATGGGCCAATTTTGCACCGCCCTATGGGACAGCCGGTTGTGATACAGCCTGGATTCAAACCAGGGACTGTAGTGACGCCTCTTGCACTGAGATGCGGTGCCTTAGACCTCTGCGCCACTCGGGAGCCCTTAGATGAGAGAGGAGGGGATACAGGAGAAGTACTGTAAAAGCCATAACGTAATCAGTGTTAAATGTAGCATTTTACTGTATAATTTTACTGTATTTTACTGTATACTGAATAAGCTGTTCAAAAATGAACCATGTTGTTGAACATTTTTAACTGGTAGAAGTTAAAGTAGTACTGTAGCCTTCAAGCAATTAAATCTAATGAGAGTAATACATGTAAGAGCTGTAGTCTCTGTAGTATCAACAGCACAGGGTCCTTCTTCCTCTCCCTCTCTCTTTCCTTCTCTCTCTCTCAGGTTTTTATGTGACCACGTTTTCCAAAACTCTGTTAAATATCTGTTCCGAATTAAAATTCATAGATGTCTGCAGAAACAATAGGGTGTCCGCTATGACATAAAACCTTGAGTTTTAAAAAAAATGTTGGTTATTGAACCACAGTAAGTGAAGTAGATTTACACCCGGTAACAGAATTGCGGTAACGGAATTTCATCATGGGTCCCTGATCTGTACTACACAGAAATAAATTATTATAGATATGAATGTAATTCTCTTCATGGTGATGCATCCTAAATAGGTACACAAAGGTAGAAATATGCTATATCCTCCTTTTCATAAATGGGTATTATTCTACACACTGGCTACTATTTTAATGAGCTTCGCCACCGAACGAGACCCAATTTGTCTGGTCCTGACCAGACCAAATCTGAACCAATCATAGGCATCTACGTTTCACAAGTTTGGACATCACAGCACAGCACAGTAGAGCTCGGTAGGTTACAGTAGAGTACAGGATCTACATGGTAGAGCTCAGTCGGTTACAGTAGAGTACAGTAGAGCTCAGTACGGTACATTACGTCTATGTTTGGTTCAAATGAAGGCCGGTCCATCTGTGGACGTTGAAGTTAAGGCCAGGGTGGACTGACCAAATTTCAACTGCTTTTCAACTTCCATGGATATCCGGTGTCGATCAGATCTCAGTGGGTGTGGATTCTGGTTACAGTAAATGGAAAGAGAGGTAGCTCATGGGTAGGTGTCAGTAAGAGCTGGGAGAGGTGACATTAACTGAAGAGAAGAGAGAGAGCAAGAGAGAGAGAGAGAGGTTGTTCAGACTGTTTTAACACTCTCGCTTTGACCTCCAGACAATAGAAAGAGAAAGAAAACAGTTATGAGCTGAACATAACAGTATGCCAGAAGAGGGTAGGACAGTAGCAGGTGACCCAACTGTGGTTTGTGAATACTATGAATTCCCATTGTAGCCAATTCAATTGCAGAAATTTCATTACCAATTTTCTGAAATTCTGTTACCGATTTGGTTCCTCTTGTCCTCTCTCTCCCTCTCTCTCTCTCTGTCTCACTCTCTATGTTACCGATTTGATTCCTCTTGTCCTCTCTCTCCCTCTCCCTCTCACTCTTACCAATTTGGTTACTCTTGTACCCTCTCTCCCTCTCCCTCTCCCTCTCTCTGTCTCTCTTTTTCTCTCTCTGTTACTGATTTGGTTCATCTTGTCCTCTCTCCCTCTCCCTCTCACTCTTACCAATTTGGTTCCTCTTTTCCTCTCTCTCCCTCTCCCTCTCTCTTTCTCTCTCTGTTACAGATTTGGTTCCTCTTGTCCTCTCTCTCCCTCTCTCTCTCTTACCAATTTGGTTACTCTTGTCCGCCCCTCTCTCTGTGTGTCTCTGTCACACACACTCCCACATTTGCATCCTTTTTCAGACTATGGACAAGGGGACTTTTTCTGGTAGATGTTTTCTAAGAACCCTTTTCCATCTGTTTGACAAGAAAGCAAAGCCTTTGCTTATTCCAAATGTATATATTCCTTCATTTCACAAAAATATAGACTCCTTGCTTTCATTTGACACTCAACTTGACGTGCTCATGGAAATGGAAATGAACTCATTCCTTGTCACGCCAAACACATGTTGCCATGATGAATGATAGAAAATAGAGTTGGCTGCAGCACATACCAAATGGAACCAGGCTAGTGTGAAGAGAACCTGTGCTCACATCTCATCCAATGACCTACATCGAACACATTCCTTGTAGCTCGCGACATAACGTGTCCCAATGGGATTCAGTGGGCCCTGAGTGAGACTACATGTTCTGTCTGTGTCCAAAATGGCAGCCTATTCCCAAACACACTGCTTTTGTTCAGCGCTCTGTTGCGTCACCAGCACCTGACGGGGCTCTGGCCAGAATAAGCGCATAGGGTGCAATTTAGGACACAGCCATGGAGTAAGAGGCAACCACCGTATGTATCACATGATGTGAGAAGTGTCATATGTAGGGCACTGGGCATCTCTCCACCCATAATTTGTAGACTGACTTGTCTGTAAAGGTGTACAGTATGCCGTTTGACTGCTGATGCTCTTCCCCAGTGAACCTGTCTCCTGATACGTGGGCCAGTCACATCTTCCTACATAGAGAGACTAGAGGTAGACCTGGACATGGCTGGACTGAACACACACAGATGCATGTACACACACACACACCACACATACAGAGAGACACACGCAAGCATGCACAGTGCACAGATACGCAACAAATACTCACGTGCACAAACACAAGACACGCATGCATGCACACATCAACAGATACACAGAGACGCACAAACGGGCACACACTCAATCACAATGCAGACCTTTTCACGCTATCTGGACAGCCTATTAGTGGGGACAAAAGCATGTTTCCCTATTCAGTTAAAAAAGACAGGTGGATTTGCACAAATCCTGCCCAATTTAGACATTTCAAACAAAGCTTTCCTCTCTTTTCTCTCTTCCTCTTGTCCTTTCTCTCTCTCCCTCTCTCTCTCTCTGTCTCTCTGTCTCTCTGTCTCTCGGTCACACACACATTCAGACATTTGCATCTTCTTTCAGGCTATGGGGGTTCTCATCCAAAAACCAGAGCTTTGAGAAAAGGGGATTTGAGAGAGGGAGGCAGAGAAACAGAACCAGAGGGATGGGGGAGGCGGGGGAGAGGGGGAAGCAGAGGGGCGCGTTGCGCTGGTGGGGGGGGGGGGGGGGGGGGGGTTCTTCCCTAGAAGCTTAAGGCTGTTCTGTTTGAAAAAGCTTTGATCCCACTCTGCAGCCACACACCCAAGGGTTAACACAGCCACACAGTCTCTGCTGCTTTATTAAGGACCTCTCTCTCTCTCTCTCAACTTAAATTAGCAATTCAGATGGAGGCTATTTGGCGATGCTCGCCCGGCTTCCTCCCCTCTGCTTTCCAGGCAGTTTGACAATATTTTTGTTAAGCCCCATTTCCCCCTTACACAACTGTGGCGGAGGGGATGGAGAGGGAAGGAGGGGCGGGGGGGGGGGGGGGGGGGGGTGATGCAGTGGTGTGCAAGGGGGTGTGGGAAGGTCAAACAGGAGATAGAGTGGCCTCTCAGCAGCTAGCTAATACTTGGACGAAGCTCATCGGAATGAATAAGGACCTGATCTGTTTATTTATTTGTGTATAGTGAAGCAGCGTGGCTTTCTCTCATCTATTTGGTTTCTGCCACCTGGAATGAGATGGGGAAAAAATGCTATATGGACAGTTTTGTTGATTGAGAAAATAATTGGGCCAAATAGGGCCAGCTACGTAGGTAAGTAAGGGGAAATACAGCTATAATATATTATACCGTAAAGTGTAAACAGTGACACAGTCCTGTTATTTCCAGGAGAGTAGAGCATCTTTATTATCCCCCAGGGACAATTAGCTTTAAAATTCAGCACTTACAAACAGCATTTTGACATAAATAGTCAAATCCAATATTGCACAGTACCTCTTGAAACAAAATGGTACTACTACTGATGCATTTCATAGGACTCGTACGTATTGTGGCCAACGCCTCATATAAGGTAGGCATCATTATCCCATATAGTGGGGATGCCACCAAGACTGTGTGAAATATGTCACCACCATAAACTTTGCAATGACTTTCCTCCTGCAGCATGGTGGCGTGAGATTCATTTGCCTGATATAGGCTTTGGTCAGTTCCCATTTACTAACCAATTACACTTCATATTTCCTCAGGTGATTGGGTCAGGAAGAGAGGATGATGGTGATGGTAGTCAGCTAGGATTTTTGATGGATTCATCTGCAGTGCCAGATCAGGCTTAATTAACGTTGAGATTAAAGGTACTTCCAGGAGAAGAGCAAACTTAAACCTACACACACACACACACACACACACACTTCAATCTAGAGGACTGGATCAGCCCAGATTAAATATCCATTATTTCCTCTCTTCCTTCTATCTGCCTTACTCCCTCTCTCGCTCTGCCTTGTGAGATCTGTGAATATGACAACAACGGCTAATGAGCCTGGTGCTGTAATATCTCCCTCCATGTGTGGCCTCAGCCTGGCCCTCATATCAAACCCAGCGAGAGAGAAGATCTGTGCTCCGGTCACTGAGAACAGCCCATCTCATTTAAGTATAATTGGATTCTCTGTTTACACAATGGTATCCTAAACACATAAAGGAGGAACTGACATACCACACACACACACACACACACACACACACACACACACACACACACACACACACACACACACACACACACACACACACACACACACACACACACGCGCGCACACACACGCACACTCCATCCCTCTCTCTCTCTGTCAATCATGTCCAACTGATTAGTAGCATTTGTTCGTCTAAATGTATTGTATCAACTCCTTGCCAAAATATAATGGTGCTCCTTTCATGCATGGTGGTGGGGACAGTCTGTAGCACATCGCTAAGTCAGCTCCCTGGCTATTAAATAAGTCCTTTTCATTAAACAAGCTTTTCATTAAACATTAATTCATTCGCTCATCCTCATTTGCATTTTTTCATCATAAAAGCATTGATTAAACATTCATTTGTTCACTTGTTCTCATTTGCATCTGTTCAAATGTATTCTTAGAAGAGTTTAGATTTGAAATTCGAAATGGAGAGAGGGTGAGAGGGGAGAGAGAGGGGAGAGGACAGAGGGGGAGAGGCAGAGAAGCAGGAGGGAGAGAGAGGGGGAGGGAGAGAGAGAGATGAGGGAGAGGTGAGAGAGAGACAGAGACAGAGAGAAGAAGAATAAATAAATAATAGGATAGTTAATATAATAGACTATAGAGGATATGTCACGTCCTGACCAGTAATAGGGGTTATTTGTTATTATAGTTTGGTCAGGACGTGGCAGGGGGTATTTGTTTTATATGGTTTGGGGGTTATGTGTATGTAGAGGGGTATTGTATTTATGTGTTCCGGGGGTTTTGGTATATGTTCTGGTGTTGGTGTTCTAGGTTTTTCTAGTTTGTGTATTTCTTTGTTGGCCTGGTGTGGCTCTCAATCAGGAACAGCTGTACATCGTTGTTCCTGATTGAGAGTCATATTTAGGGAGCTTGTTTTCACCTGTCTGATTGTGGGTAGTTGTTTTTGCATTGCTTATAGTCTAGCCTGCAAAACTGTTTACTGTCGTGTTTCTCTGTTTTCTTGTTTTTACGTGTTCACGTTTATAATAAATATAATGATGAGCACGCAACCCGCTGCGCCTTGGTCTAATCACTACGACAGCCGTGACAGAACTACCCACCAAACACGGACCAAGCAGCGGAGGAAGGAGCAACGGGTAGACTGTCGTGAGTCATGGACTTGGGAGGAGATTCTGGCCGGAGAGGGCCCATGGAGGAAGTCTGGTGAGGACCGGGAACGCTACTGGGGAACACGGCTGGCGAGGAAGCCGGAGAGGCACCCCCAATATTTGTTTTGGGGGGGGCACAAGGGTAGTTTGACTGGGCCAAGGGTGAGCCCTAAGCCAGCTCCCTGTGGTTATTATGGGGAACGTATGGAGTGGAGAGCGCCGAGGTATGCTGAAGTGCGCACGATCTCGCCCATACGCACGCACAGTCCGGTGCGAGTGATCCCAGCCCCTCGCAAGTGCCGTGCTAGAGTGGGCATCCAGCCTGGTAGGAGGATGCCTGCGCAGCGCATCTGTTCACCGGTGCAGCTCCTAGGTCCAGGTTACCCTACGCCTGCTCTACGCACGGCAACCATCAAATCAAATCAAATTTATTTATATAGCCCTTCGTACATCAGCTGATATCTCAAAGTGCTGTACAGAAACCCAGCCTAAAACCCCAAACAGCAAGCAATGCATGTGAAAGAAGCACGGTGGCTAGGAAAAACTCCCTAGGAAAAACTCCCTAGAAAGGCCAAAAACCTAGGAAGAAACCTAGAGAGGAACCAGGCTATGAGGGGTGGCCAGTCCTCTTCTGGCTGTGCCGGGTGGATATTATAACAGAACATGGTCAAGATGGTAAAATGTTCATAAATGACCCGCATGGTCAAATAATAATAATCATAGTAGTTGTCGAGGGTGCAACAAGCACGTCCGGTGAACAGGTCAGGGTTCCATAGCCGCAGGCAGAACAGTTGAAACTGGAGCAGCAGCACGGCCAGGTGGACTGGGGACAGCAAGGAGTCATCATGCCAGGTAGTCCTGAGGCATGGTCCTAGGGCTCAGGTCCTCCGAGAGAAAGAAAGAAAGAGAGAAAGAGAGAATTAGAGAGAGCATATTTAAATTCACACAGGACACCGGATAAGACAAGAGAAATACTCCAGATGTAACAGACTGACCCTAGCCCCCCGACACATAAACTACTGCAGCATAAATACTGGAGGCTGAGACAGGAGGGATCAGAAGATACTGTGGCCCCATCCGATGATACCCCCGGACAGGGCCAAACAGGCAGGATATAACCCCACCCACTTTGCCAAAGCACAGCCCCCACACCACTAGAGGGATGTCTCCAACCACCAACTTACCGTCCTAAGACAAGGCCGAGTATAGCCCACAAAGATCTCCGCCACGGCACAACCTAAGGGGGGGGCACCAACCCAGACAGGAAGACCACATCAGTGACTCAACCCACTCAAGTGACGCACCCCTCCCATGGACGGCATGGAAGAACACCAGTAAGCCAGTGACTCAGCCCCTGTAATAGGGTTAGAGGCATAGAATCCCAGTGGAGAGAGGGGAACCGGCAAGGCAGAGACAGCAAGGGCGGTTCGTTGCTCCAGCCTTTCCGTTCACCCTAACACTCCTGGGCCAGACTATACTTAATCATAGGACCTACTGAAGAGATAAGTCTTCAGTAAAGACTTAAAGGTTGAGACTGAGTCTGCGTCTCTCACATGGGTAGGCAGACCATTCCATAAAAATGGAGCTCTATAGGAGAAAGCCCTACCTCCAGCCGTTTTTGCTTAGAAATTCTAGGGACAATTAGGAGGCCTGCGTCTTGTGACCGTAGCGTACGTGTAGGTATGTACGGCAGGACCAAATCGGAAAGATAGGTAGGAGCAAGCCCATGTAATGCTTTGTAGGTAAGCAGTAAAACCTTGAAATCAGCCCTTGCCTTAACAGGAAGCCAGTGTAGGGAGGCTAGCACTGGAGTAATATGATAAAAAATGTTGGTTCTAGTCAGGATTCTAGCAGCCGTATTTAGCACTAACTGAAGTTTGTTTAGTGCTTTATCCGGGTAGCCGGAAAGTAGAGCATTGCAGTAGTCCAGCCTAGAAGTAACAAAAGCATGGATACATTTTTCTGCATCATTTTTGGACAGAAAGTTTCTGATTTTTGCAATGATACATAGATGGAAAAAAGCTGTCCTTGAAACAGTCTTGATATGTTCTTCAAAAGAGAGATCAGGGTCCAGAGTAACGCCGAGGTCCTTCACAGTTTTATTTGAGACGACTGTATAACCATCCAGATTAATTATCAGATTCAACAGAAGATCTCTTTGTTTCTTGGGACCTAGAACAAGCATCTCTGTTTTGTCCGAGTTTAAAAGTAGAACGTTTGCAGCCATCCACTTCTTTATGTCTGAAACACAGGCTTCTAGCGAGGGCAATTTTGGGGCTTCACCATGTTTCATTGAAATGTACAGCTATCAGGCCCCTGCACAGCCCATTTCGCCCTGTACCAGCACTCCGCTCGTACAAGGCTACTAGTTCCATCCAGCCAGGACGGGTTGTGCAGGAGGGGCGATCAAGACCGCCTGTGCGCCTCCACGGCCCGGTATATCCACAGCCAGCATCACGCACCAGGCCTCCAGTGCGTCAGCCCAGTCCAACTCAGCCTGTTCCCGCTCCCCGCACTAGCCCTGAGGTGCGTGTCCCCAAACTGGCACATCCAGTACCAGCACCACGCATCAGGCTTCCAGTGCGTCAGCCCAGTCCAACTCGGCCGGTTCCTGCTCCCCGCACTAGCCCTGAGGTGTGTGTCCGCAAACTGGCACATCCAGTACCAGCACCACGCATCAGGCTTCCAGTGCGTCAGCCCAGTCCCGAGCTTCCGACGACAGTGCCCCGTCCAGAGTGTTCGGCAACAGTGCCCCGTCCAGAGTGTCCGGAGACAGTTCCCCGTCCAGAGTATCCGACGACAGTGCCCCATCCAGAGTGTTCGGCAACAGTGCCCTGTCCAGAGTATCCTGCAACAGTACCCCGTCCAGAGTATCCGGTAATAGTGTATAGCCCGGAACCGAGTGAGACGGCCTACAGTTCGGAACCAAGAGAGACGGCCCACTGTTCAGAGCCGAGTGAGACGGCCCACAGTTCGGAACGGAGTGAGACGGCCTACAGTCCGGAACCAAGTGAGACAGCCTACAGTCCGGAACCAAGTGAGAGTGCCTACAGTCCGGAACCGAATGAGTCTGCCTACAGCTCAGAACCGAGTGAGTCTGCCTACAGCTCAGAACCGAGTGAGTCTGCCTACGGTCCGGAACCGAATGAGTCTGCCTACGGTCCGGAACCGAATGAGTCTGCCTACGGTCCGGAACCGAATGAGTCTGCCTACAGTCCAGAACCGAATGAGTCTGCCTACAGTCCGGAACCGAATGAGTCTGCCTACAGTCCGGAACCGATTGAGTCGCCCTACAGTCCGGAACTCCTAGAATCGCCCTACAGTCCGGAGCTCCTAGAATCGCCCTATAGTCCGGAGCTCCGAGAGTACAGTCCAGGGTCTACAGGGACACGAGTCAGGCCAAGGTATGTGGGAGGAATGGACTGGTCAGGGGGTTGTCTTAGGCCCGAGCCTAAGCCACCTCCACTGTAGGAGGTTTGGGGAGGGGGGGTGTAGCACAGGACCCGTCGTTGACGGCAGCCACCCTCCCTTCCCTCCCTTTAGTTAGGAGTTTATTTTGGGGTTTTGTTGTGAGGTGCATCCGGGGTCTGCATCTTTGGGGGGGGGGGGGGGGGTACTGTCACGTCCTGACCAGTAATAGGGGTTATTTGTTATTATAGTTTGGTCAGGACGTGGCAGGGGTATTTGTTTTATATGGTTTGGGGGTTATGTGTATGTAGAGGGGTATTGTATTTATGTGTTCCGGGGGTTTTGGTATATGTTCTGGTGTTGGTGTTCTAGGTTTTTCTAGTTTGTGTATTTCTTTGTTGGCCTGGTGTGGCTCTCAATCAGGAACAGCTGTACATCGTTGTTCCTGATTGAGAGTCATATTTAGGGAGCTTGTTTTCACCTGTCTGATTGTGGGTAGTTGTTTTTGCATTGCTTATAGTCTAGCCTGCAAAACTGTTTACTGTCGTGTTTCTCTGTTTTCTTGTTTTTACGTGTTCACGTTTATAATAAATATAATGATGAGCATGCAACCCGCTGCGCCTTGGTCTAATCACTACGACAGCCGTGACAGGATAGTTATTATGATAGACTATGAAGGATAGTTATTATGATAGACTATAGAGAATAGTTATTATGATAGACTATAGAGTATAGTTATTATGATAGACTATAGAGTATAGTTATTATGATAGACTATAGAGGATAGTTATTATGATAGACTATAGAGGATAGTTATTATGATAGACTATAGAGGATAGTTATTATGATAGACTATAGAGGATAGCTATTATGATAGACTATAGCGGATGGTTATTATGATAGACTACAGAAAATAGTTATTATTATAGACTACAGAGGATAGTAATTATTCCATTTCAGCAGAATGACCAGAAAATGAAAGTAGAAATGAGATTGCATGTTTCTCCACATCATTATGTAGACCCACTCACCATGAAAAGAATAGCATGTTGCACAATACTGTACCACAGTATTTCACTTTGGATACCAGAGCATTTAACTGTATATCTTTTGATACTTGATGAACTAAAGAAATATACAGGGGGAACAAAATAAACAAGGAACCTCGTGATATTTAAGTTAAATAAAGCAATATGATGACAGTAACGATTATATTGTTCCTTATAACAACGTTAACTCACCTTAACTTTAAATTTGTTCCATTGGCCCTCTGCATGACTGTGCTATTTTATATACACTCATATAGAACTCAATGAAGAAAATAACAGGTTTGGTCTACAGCAGAGCTCAGGGGTATGTCTCCCTGTATGTGTGTGTATGAGTAAGTGTGTGTGCGCATCTGGGTGTGATGAATTAAATACTGATGGAGCGGCCGTCTCTAACCGTGGGAGTGTTACTCTTTTCTTCCTCCCCTCTCCCTGGGAGTGTAACGTTCTTTTCCCTCCCCTCTTCAGACACCGTCAGGGGACACAGCAATTTCTTTGACCGGAGAGAGAGGGATGACAGAGAGGGAGGGAAGAAGAGCGAGAGGTAGAGGAAAAGAGGGAAAGAGGGAGCAATGACAGCATAAATATCCCTCTGAAACCACAGTGGACATGGAGCAGGTATGACCACGGTTCTTCACACATGACTGCAGCTTGAACGCACAAAGAGCCATCAGTAAGGCTTAGTCGCAGAAGCCTGAGCCATCATAGCCACTGTCAATACAGTCGGTGTGGCATCCTCACACTCACATTCGGGCATGCAGGCAGACACGGAAATGTATATTCAGCGAGTATGGTGCATTTGGTTTGGCTGAAGGTGTGTATGTTCAAGTGCATGTGTATACATGTCAGTCATACATACAGTCATGACCTCCAACTGCAATGATGCCCCCCATCGATCATGGAGAAATACTTATTTTTATAGCCACTGGTCAGTTCCCATTCAAATAGGCCAGAACAGTCATTTTTGTTATTTTTTTTTATTTCACCTTGATTTAACCAGGTAGGCTAGTTGAGAACAAGTTCTCATTTGCAACTGCAACCTGGCCAAGATAAAGCGTAGCAATTCGACACATACAACAACACAGAGTTACACATGGAATAAACAAAACATACAGTCAATAATACAGTAGAACAAAAGAAAACAAAAAGTGTATATACAGTGAGTGCAAATGAGGTAAGATAAGGCAATAAATAGGCCATGGTGGCGAAGTAATTACAATATAGCAATTAAACACTGGAATGGTAGATGTGCAGAAGATGAATGTGCAAGTAGAGATACTGGGATGCAAAGGAGCAAGATAAATAAATAAATACAGTATGGGGATGAGGTAGGTAGATAGATGGGCTGTTTACAGATGGGCTATGTACAGGTGCAGTGATCTGTGAGCTGCTCTGACAGCTGGTGCTTAAAGCTAGTGAGGGAGATATGAGTCTCCAGCTTCAGAGATTTTTGCAGTTCGTTCCAGTCATTGGCAGCAGAGAACTGGAAGGAAAGGTGGCCAAAGGAGGAATTGGCTTTGGGGGTGACCAGAGAGATATACCTGCTGGAGCGTATGCTACGAGTGGGTGCTGCTATGGTGACCAGTGAGCTGAGATAAGGCGGGGCTTTACATAACAGAGACTTGTAGATAACCTGTAGCCAGTGGGTTTGGCGACGAGTATGAAGCGAGGGCCAACCAACGAGAGCGTACAGGTCGCAATGGTGGGTAGTGTATGGGGCTTTGGTGACAAAACGGATGGCACTGTGATAGACTGCATCCAGTTTGTTGAGTAGAGTGTTGGAGGCTATTTTATAGATGACATCACCGAAGTCGAGGATCGGTAGGATGGTCAGTTTTACGAGGTTGTGTTTGGCAGCATGCGTGAAGGATGCTTTGTTGCGATATAGGAAGCCGATTCTAGATTTAACTTTGGATTGGAGATGCTTAATGTGAGTCTGGAAGGAGAGTTTACAGTCTAACCAGACACCCAGGTATTTGTAGTTGTTCACGTATTCTAAGTCAGAGCCGTCCAGAGTAGTGATGCTGGACGGGCGAGCAGGTGCGTGCAGTGATCGATTGAATAGCATGCATTTAGTTTTACCTGCGTTTAAGAGCAGTTGGAGGCCACGGAAGGAGAGTTGTATGGCATTGAAGCTCGTCTGGAGGGTTGTTAACACAGTGTCCAAAGAGGGGCCAGAGGTTTACAGAATGGTGTCGTCTGCGTAGAGGTGGATCAAAGAATCACCAGCAGCAAGAGCAACATCATTGATGTATACAGAGAAGAGAGTCGGCCCGGGAATTGAACCCTGTGGCACACCCATAGAGACTGCCAGATGTCCGGACAACAGGCCCTCCGATTTGACACACTGAACTCTATCAGAGAAGTAGTTGGTAAACCAGGCGAGGCAATCATTTGAGAAACCAAGGCTGTCGAGTCTGCCAATAAGAATGTGGTGATTGACAGAGTCGAAAGCCTTGGCCAGGTCGATGAATACGGCTGCACAGTAATGTCTCTTATTGATGGCGGTTATGATGTCATTTAGGACCTTGAGCGTGGCTGAGGTGCACCCATGACCAGCTCTGAAACCAGATTGCATAGCGGAGAAGGTACGGTGGTATTCGAAATGGTCGGTAATCTGTTTGTTAACTTGGCTTTCGAAGACCTTAGAAAGACAAGGTAGGATAGATATAGGTCTGTAGCAGTTTGGGTCTAGCGTGTCACCCCCTTTGAAGAGGGGGATGACCGCGGCAGCTTTCCAATCTTTGGGTACCTCAGACGATACAAAAGAGAGGTTGAACAGGCTAGTAATAGGGGTTGCAACAATTTCGGCAGATAATTTTAAAAAGAGAGGGTCCAGATTGTCTAGCCCGGCTGATTTGTATGGGTCCAGATTTTACAGCTCTTTCAGAACATCAGCTATCTGGATTTGGGTGAAGGAGAAATGGTGGGGGCTTTGGCAGGTTGCTGTGGAGGGTGCCGGGCAGTTGACCGGGGTAGGGGTAGCCAGGTGGAAATCATAGCCAGCCGTAGAGAAATGCTTATTGAAATTCTCAATTATAGTGGATTTATCGGTGGCAACAGTGTTTCCTAGCCTCAGAGCAGTGGGCAGCTGGGAGGAGGTGCTCTTATTCTCCATGGACTTTACAGTGTCCCAGAACTTTTTTGAGTTAGTACTACAGGATGCAAATTTCTGTTTGAAAAAGCTAGCCTTAGCTTTTCTAACTGCCTGTGTATATTTGTTCCTAACTTCCCTGAAAAGTTGCATATCACGGGGGCTATTCGATGCTAATGCAGAACGCCACAAGATGTTTTTGTGCTGGTCAAGGGCAGACAGGTCTGGAACCAAGGACTATATCTATTCCTAGTTCTACATTTTTTGAGTGGGGCATGCTTATTTTAGATGGTGAGGAAGGCACTTTTAAAGAATAGCCAGGCATCATCTACTGATGGGATGAGGTCAATGTCATTCCAGGATACCCCGGCCAGGTCGATTAGAAAGGCCTGCTCACAGAAGTGGTTTAGGGAGCGTTTGACAGTGATGAGTGGAGGTTGTTTGACCGCTGACCCATTACAGATGCAGGCAATGAGGCAGTGATCGCTGAGATCTTGATTGAAAACAGCAGAAGTGTATTTGGAGGGCGAGTTAGTTAGGATGACTAACTCGCCCTATGAGGGTGCCTGTGTTTACGGATTTGGGGTTGTACCTGGTAGGTTCATTGATAATTTGTGTGAGAATGAGGGCATCAAGCTTAGATTGTAGGATGGCCGGGGTGTTAAGCATGTCCCGGTTTAGGTCACCTAGCATCACGAGCTCAGAAGATAGATGGGGGGCAATCAATTCACATATGGTATTGAGGGCACAGTTGGGGGCAGAGGGAGGTCTATAGCAAGCGGCAACAGTGAGAGACTTGTTTCTGGAAAGGTGCATTTTTAGAAGTAGAAGCTCGAATTGTTTGGGTACAGACTTGGATAGTAATACAGAACTCTGCAGGCTATCTTTGCAGTAGATTGCAACACCGCCCCCTTTGGCAGTTCTATCTTGGCGGAAAATGTTATAGTTAGCGATGGAGATTTCAGGGTTTTTGGTTGTTTTCCTAAGCCAGGATTCAGACACGGCTAAGACATCCGGGTTGGCAGAGTGTGCTAAAGCAGTGAGTAAAACAAACTTAGGGAGTAGTCTTCTAATGTTAACATGCATGAAACCAAGGCTTTTACGGTTACAGAAGTCAACAAATGAGAGCACCTGGGGAGTGGGAGTGGAGCTAGGCACTGCAGGACCTGGATTAACCTCCACATCACCAGAGGAACAGAGGAGAAGTAGGATAAGGGTACGGCTAAAGGCTATACGAACTGGCCGTCTAGCACGTTTGGAACAGAGAGTAAAAGAGCAGGTTTCTGGGCACGATAGCATAGATTCAAGGCATAGTGTACAGACAAAGGTAAGGTAGGATGTGAGTACATTGGAGGTAAACCTAGGCATTGAGTAATGATGAGAGAGATATAGTCTCTAGAGACGTTTAATATGTAGGAGGTGGAACAACATGGTTGGTTAAGGCATATTGAGCAGGGCTAGAGGCTCTACAGTGAAATAAGACAGTAATCACTAACCAGGACAGTAATGGACGAGGCATATTGATATTAGAGAGAGGCAGGGTTGTTCCACCTCCAAAAGCACAAGAAAGAGGATTTCAACACTTACCATCTCAGATTGTTCTGAAATTGTTTCTGTTGTTAGAAACAGATAAGATTCCTGCAACATTACTTCGTTGAAATATAATTTAAGCTAATTGATTGCACCCAAATTGACAATTTTGATTTATAAGATTCATATAATATTCTATAAATATAGCACTTAACATCTGATTTGGACCAAACTTTCTAACAGTGAGTTAGACATGAGGAATCCAAAGAAATTGTCAAAAGCCACCCACGAATCATCCACACCTACGCCAATCCCACCCCAGATACAAATATATAGTATAGAAAAAGTTAGCATTTGAAACAGTGGCCAGGTAAACAAACCAAAAGCATGGGTTGCTGTCATACCTGGTCCAAAGACTGCTTACAGGGTAAGGAAACCAATGTCCTTTTGTAATTTGGGTAAACTATCCCTTTAACAATGGGGGGGAGGGAATTCTTTAAAAAAATTCACCTAATAGCAGGAACAGCACCTTTTTAGTGGTCAGAAACAGGTAATATTAGGATGCAGGATGGGACATAAACTAAACAATTTCAATGACTAAATGCTCTGAATGGGGGGAGGGGACTTCACCAAATTCTATGAGAATACATTACACAGGATAAATAAACAATACTCCGAGCCGCAGCTCAATTCTACTTGTCAAACATAGAGAGCTGATACTATAAACTCATAGTTTTTTTACCAAGATTCCTCATGTCTTACTCATAGAGAAAGGTTTGCTCCATATCCGATGTTAGGTACTTTAAATACTGAATAGTATATGAATCCTATTTAAAATGGCCAATTTGGGTGCAATCAATTAGCTTAATTTCTCAGAGATCAAATTATACTGTCTTATTTTATTTCTTTCTAACTACAGAAATGATTTCAGAACAATCTTCTGAAATGACATGAACCAACCCTGCACATAATAACCACTGAACACACAAGTTCAGCCACATAAACACACACCTCACACACACAGACTCCATACACTCTCCCAGCCATGCAAACACACAACCCACAAAAGCTATGCTTTCTTTTAGACCTGCAGGTTCCAGAGCGCTAGAGAGGGCTGGAGGGGTCAGGGATCTATAGAAGATGGCGCAGACAGATATGGCAACTCTACTTCCAGCTCCTAAGCAACTTTGTAGTATTTAGTTTTTTCTGTGTGTTATTTCTTACATTATTAGCCCAGAATTGTTTGTGTGTTATTACATACAGCTGGAAATAACTTTTGGATATCAGAGCGGCAGTAACTCACCAGCATTACGACCAGGAATACTACTTTCCGGAATTGGATAGTTTGTTCGTACCCCCCAGGGCAATTTAACTTATTCCAGATGCTGCTCCAAAACACGGCAGGCGGAAAAGAGGTATTCAGAGTGGACTTCTAGTCTGACTTAGAAGGTGTGCACACCATCCACCACTTCCGAGTATATTACTCGCTATTGTTCAGTCTCCGGATAATAAAGTAGATGAGCTCAGGGCGAGGATCTCCTTCCAGAGAGACATCATGGATTGTAACATACTCTGTTTCAAGGAAACATGACTCTCTCGGGATATACTGTCCCTGTCCATACAGCCAGCTGTGTTCTCAGGACATTGCGCAGACAGGAATAAAGAACTCTCCGGGGAGAAGAAAGGCGGGGGTGTATGCTTTACAATTAACTACTCATGGTGTAATTGTGATAACATACAGAAACTCAAGTCCTTTTGTTCACCCGACCTAGAATACCTAAACATCAAATGTCGACCGTATTACCTCCCAAGAAAATTCTCTTCGGTTATAGTCACAGCTGTGTATATTCCCCCCCAAGCCGATACCACGACGGCCCTCAAAGAACTACACTGGACTTTATTCAAACTGGAAACCACATATCCTGAGGCCACATTTATTGTAGCTGGGGATTTTAACAAAGCAAATTTGAGGTAAAACTTCTTAGTGTTTTCCAACACATTGACTGTAGTACTCGTGCTGGAAGAATTGTAATCCAATCGGAATCCATGCTTCAAGATTGTTTTGATCACGCGGAATTGGATATGTTCCGGGTAGCCTCTGAGAATAACATAGACGAATACACAGATACGGTGACTGAGTTCATCAGGAAGTGTATAGGAGATATTGTACCCACTTTGACTAACAAAACCTACCCAAACCAGAAACTGTGGATAGATGGCAGCATTGGCGCAAACTGAAAGCACAAGCCACCACATTTAACCATGGCAAGGTGACTGGGAGTATGGCCAAATACAAACAGTGTAGTTATTCCCTCCGTAAGGCAATCAAACAGGGAAAACGACAGTACAGAGACAAAGTCACAATTCAACGGCTCAGCCATGACACATATGTGGCAGAGTCTACAGACTATCACGGACTACAAAAGGAAAACCAGCCACGTCGTGGACATGACGTCTTTATTCCAAAGAAGCTAAACACCTTCTTCGCCCACTTTGAGAATAACACAGTGCCACCAACACGGCTCCCTACCAAGGACTGTAGGCTCTCCTTCTCCGTGGCCGACGTGAGTAAGACATTTAAGTGTGTTAAGTTAACCCTCACAAGGCTGCCAGCCCAGACGGCATCCCTTGCCGCGTCCTCAGAGCATGCGCAGACCAGCTGGCTGGTGTGTTTACGGATATATTCAATCTCTCCCTATCCCAGTCTACTGTCCCCACTTGCTTGAGGATGTCCACCATTGTTCCTGTACCCAAGAAAGCAAAGGTAACTGAACAAAATGTCTATCGCCCCATAGCACTCACTTCTGTCATCATGAAGTGCTTTGAGAGGCTAGTTAAGGATCATATCACCTCTACCTTACCTGACACCCTAGACCCACTTCAATTTGCTTACCGCCCCAATAGATCCACAGACAAGTCAATCGCCATCGCACTGCACACTGCCCTATCCCATCTGGACAAGAGGAATACCTATGAAAGAATGCTGTTTATTAACTATAGCTCAGCATTCAACACCACAGTACCCTCCAAGCTCATCATTAAGCTCTGAGTCTGAACCCCGCCCTGTGCAACTGGGTCCTGGACTTCCTGACAGGCTGCCCCCAGGTGGTGAAGGTAGGAAACAACACCTACACTTTGCTGGTCCTCAACACAGGGGCCCCACAAGGGTGCGTGCTCAGCTCCCTCCTGTACTACCTGTTCACCTATGACTGCATAGCCACGCACGCCTCCAACTCAATCATCAAGTTTGCAGACAACACAACAGTAGTAGGCCTGATTACCAATAATGATGAGACAGTATACAGGGAGGAGGTGAGGGCCCTGGGAGAGTGGTGCCAGGAAAATAACCTCTCACTCAACATCAATAAAACAAAGGAGCTGATTGTGGACTTCAGGAAACAGCAGACGGAGCACGCCCCTATCCACATCAATGGGACCACAGTGGAGAAGGTGGAAAGCTTCAAGTTCCTCTGTGTACACATCACTGTGCCTCTTCAACCTCAGGAGGTTGAAGAAATTTGGCTTGGCCCCTAAAACCCTCACAAACTTTTACAGATGCACAATTGAGAGCATCCTGTTGGGCTGTATCACCGCCTGGTACTGCAACTGCACTGCCCCGCAACTGCAGGGCTCTCCAGAGGGTCGTGCAGTCTGCCCAGTGCAGTCTGCCCAATGCATCACCAGGGACAAACTACCTGCCCTCCAGCACACCTACAGCACCCGATGTCACAGGAAGGTCAAAAAGATCATCAAGGACATTACCTCCCGAGCCACGGCCTGTTCATCCTGTTATCATCCAGAAGGCGAGGTCAGTACAGGTGCATCAAAGCTGGGACCGAGAGACTGGAAGACATCTTCTATCTCAAGGCCATCAAACTGTTAAATAGCCATCACTAGCCAGCTACCACCCAGTTACGCAAGCCTACACCTTAGAGGCTGCTGCCCTATATATATATATAGACATGGAATCACTGGCCACTTTAGTAATGGAACACTAGTCATTTTAATAATATTTAAATAATGTTTACATACTGCTTTACTCATCTCATATGTATATACCGTAAATTCCGGACTATAAGCCGCAACTTTTTTCCCAGCTTTGAGCCTCACGGCTTAAACAATGACGCGGCTAATATATGGATTTTTCCCGCTTTCAATTTTGTTTTTTCAAAAAAACACATTCTGTGACGTGCTCAGTTTTTTGGCAGCATGAAGCTTTCATTAGACCAATGAAATTGCCGAACGGGTTAAGGTCAACAACTTTTTTGTTTACTGTTTAGATTAAATCGAGTGCTCTCAAACTTCCCATCATTCTGATTACGGTAGTCATTTTGTCACCCTCATCATGGCAAAGACACGGAGAAATGCATATGATGCAGCTTTCAAATTGAAGGCGATTGATCTGGCTGTTGGAAAAGGAAATAGAGCTGCTGCACGGGAGCTTGGTCTTAATGAGTCGATGATAAGACGTTGGAAACAGCAGCGTGAGGAATTGACTCAGTGCAAAAAGACAACTAAAGCTTACTGCAAGTTTCGTTAAAGCCTATTTATTTTTGTTACAAGCCGTGTTTCGTTAAAGCCTATTTATTTTTGTTACAAGCCGTGTTTCGTTAAAGCCTGTGTAAAGTTCATTTGTTTCAATGTACCGGTAGGCACCTGCGGCTTATAGACATGTGCGGCTTATTTATGTTAAAAAAAATAAAAAAAATTTAATTCAGTGGGTGCGGCTTATATTCAGGTGCGCTTAATAGTCCGGAAATTACGGTACTGTATTCTATTCTGCTGTATTTTAGTCAATGTCACTAGTCAATCTAATATTTATGTATTTCTTAATTCCTTTTACTTTTAGATTTGTGTGTATTGTATCACTACACCCGCAATAACATCTGCTAAGTCTGTGTATGTGACCAATAACATTTGGTTTGATTTGATTTGATCGTGTGCCCAAATCCCATAGTGGAGGAAGTGATCCCATGAGGTCACAGGATTGGTGCCCTAGTACCACAGCAGGCCAGAATACAGGACATGAGGGCCAGCAGGGCCAGCTCGATGCTCAGTACTCATTACACACATACACACACACGGAAACACACACAGACACACACAGACACGTGCGCACAAACACACACACGCACACACAAACACACTACCCACTACTCACAGTAAGCTAGACAACGAGCTACAGCTAGAGCAGCTGCAGCGTATTACTCTGAATTCTGCTCTGTGGGATGTTATTAAAGATTACAGGATATAATCACAGCGGTATCATGCAGGATGCCAGGATCAGCAGCCACGACATCATCATGTGCAGAATTTTGGACTTGGCCGCCGTGGAATATCAGTGCTGTCGCTACCGCCCTGTCCCGTCTGTGTTGAAACAGACACAGCTAAGAGATAAGAGTACTAGGGAAAGCGGTTATAGGATTTAACTGGACTGGATATGGAAATGCAGTAGCTGGAGAAGCGTGTATACACACACATACACATGCACACACACACATTCTCGCACATTCTTGCGCACTCATACACACACACACACAATTTGTTAGCTGAGAGCCAAAGGAGACCAATCCCTTCCACACCACCAACACTCCGAACAGTAGTCTCTGTCCCTTAGTCCAATAGCATCACATCATACAATCTTCCTTCCCAGAATCTTGAACAGAACATCCTTCAACAACCATACGTCCCATATATAACTAAGAACTCGTAATGAAAACGTGCCAGTGGGAGCATCTCTACCTCTATATGAGCTCAGTGACTGGTTATCAGGGCTATCATTATCTGAGCATGGCCATCGGCTGCTGCTCTGACTGCAGAGAGAGAGAGAGAGAGAGAGAGAGAGAGAGAGAGAGAGAGAGCGAGAGAGAGAGAGAGATGCACACAGGGAGCGGAGAGGTGCCCACTGGAATACTGATCAGGCTCATAATGCTACTATCACTCAGCCTCCTCCCCTGTGACTGTAGGTAAACTGACACACAGGGGCATATCCATGTAAAAGGACCCAGGAGCACCAACAGGGGAAGTTCATAGGAGCATATCAAATTGGGTGTCAAATGAAAGTCAAGAGTAAAAAAAAAAAAAAAACATATTCAGGCATATATACATTTTCCAAACATTTTTTGTCCTAAAAATGTGGAATAAGCTAAGACTTTGATTTCTGGAAATGAGAGAGTCCCAGAGTCGCCTCTTCACTGTTGACGTTGAGACTGGAGTTTTGCAGGTACTATTTAATGAAGCTGCCAGTTGAGGACTTGTGAGGCGTCTGTTTCTCAAACTAGACACTCTAATGTACTTGTCCTCTTGCTCAGTTGTGCACCGGGGCCTCCCACTCATCTTTCTATTCTGGTTAGAGCCAGTTTGCTCTGTTCTGTGGAGGGAGTAGTACACAGCGTTGTACGAGATCTTCGGCTTCTTGGCAATTTCTCGCATGGAATAGCCTTCATTTCTCAGAACAGGAATAGACTGACGAGTTTTAGAAGAAAGTTATTTGTTTCTGGCCATTTTGAGCCTGTAATTGAACCCACAAATACCGATGCTCCAGATACTCAACTAGTCAAAAGAAGGCCAGTTTTATTGCTTCTTTAATCAGAACAACAGTTTTCAGCTGTGCTAACACAATTGGAAAAGTGTTTTCTAATGATCAATTAGCCTTTAAAAATTATAAACTTGGATTAGCTAACACAATGTGCCATTGGAACACAGGAGTGATGCTTGCTGATAATGGGCCTCTGTACGCCTATGTAGATATTCCATAAAAAATTTCCAGCAGCAATATTCATTAACAACATTAACAATGTCTACACTGTATTTCTGATCAATGTGATGTTATTTTAATGGACAAAAAATTGGCTTTTCTTTCAAAAACAAGGAAATTCCTAAGTGACCCCAAACTTTTGAACGGTAGTGTATTTTTAAGATATTTTCTAATTTCTCACCCTCATAAGGGAGGATAATGAAAGTTCACAGAAGTAACAAGTAATGGTAGACCTACCAATTAGTTATAGTGTTTTAACTAATATAACGTTTGTTTATGAGTTATTAAGTGATTCAAACGTATAATTCTGTTACCAAATCGATTGAATTGGCTACAATGAGAAACCATAGTAGTCATAAACCACAGTTGGGTCACCTGCTACTGTCCTCCCTTCCACTGGGATACAGTCATGTTGAGCTCATAAGTCATTTTTTTCTCTTTCTGTCATCTGGTGGTGAAAGCAAAACTGTGAAAACAGTATGGACAACCCCTCTCTCTCACTCTCCCTCTTTCTCTCTCTCTCTCTCTCTCTCTGCCGCTCTCTCGCTCTCACTCTCACTCAATTCAATTAAATTCAATTAAATTTAAGGGCTTTATTTGCATGGGAAACATATGTTTACATTGCCAAAGCAAGTGAAATAGATAAACAAAAGTGAAATAAACAATAAAACATTTACAGTAAACATTACACTTCCAAAAGTTCCAAAAGAATAAAGACATTTAAAATGTCATGTTATGTATATATACAGTGTTGTAATGATGTGCAAATAGTTCAAGTACAAAAGGGGGGAAAAAAAACATAAATATAGGTTGTATTTACAATGGTGTATGGTTCTTCACTGGCTGCCCTTTTCTAGTGGCAACAGGTCACAAATCTTACCGCTGTGATTGCACACTGTGGTATTTCACCCAATAGATATGGGAGTTTATCAAAATTGGATTTGTTTTTGAAATCTTTGTGGGTCTATGTAATCTGAAGGAAATATGTGTCTCTAATATGGTCATACAATGGGCAGGAGGTTAGGAAGTGCAGCTCAGTTTCCACCTCATTTTGTGGGCCAGGACCAGCTTGGGGGCTCTTCTCCAGATGTATTTATCTGTAGGTGATGGCTTTGTTATGGAAGGTTTGGGAATTGCTTCCTTTTAGGTGGTTGTAGAATTTAATGGCTCTTTTCTGGATGAAAAAAATTTGCGGGTATAGGCCTAATTCTGTTCTGCATGCATTATTTGGTGTTTTACGCTGTACACTGAGAATATTTTTGCAGAATTCTGCAGACAGAGTCTCAATTTGGTGTTTGTCCCATTTTCTGAATTCTTGGTTGTTGAGTGAACCCCTGATCTCACAACCATAAAGGGCAATGGGTTCTGTAACTGATTAAAGTATTTTAGCCAGATCCTAATTGGTATGTCGAATTTTATGTTCCTTTTGATGGCATAGAAAACCTTTCTTGCCTTGTTTCTCAGATCGTTCACAGCTTTGTGGAAGTTACCTGTGGCGCAGATGTTTAGGCCGAGGTATGTATAGTTTTTTGTGTGCTCTAGCAGTGGTTCCCAAACTTTTTATAGTCCCATACCCCTTGAAACATTCAACCTCCAGCTGCATACCCCCTCTAGCACCAGGGTCAGCACACTCTAAATGTTGTTTGTTGCCATCATTATAAGCCTGCCACACACACTATACGATACATTTATTAAACATAAGAATGAGGCTCGTGGGAAGTGACAAAGAGCTCTTATAGGACCAGTGCACAAATAATAATATACTGCTCAAAAAAATAAAGGGAACACTTAAACAACACATCCTAGATCTGAATGAAAGAAATAATCTTATTAATTACTTTTTTCTTTAAATAGTTGAATGTGCTGACAACAAAATCACACAAAAATAATCAATGGAAATCCAATTTATCAACCCATGGAGGTCTGGATTTGGAGACACACTCAACATTAAAGTGGAAAACCACACTACAGGCTGATCCAACTTTGATGTAATGTCCTTAAAACAAGTCAAATTGAGGCTCAGTAGTGTGTGTGGCCTCCACGTGCCTGTATGACCTCCCTACAACGCCTGGGCATGCTCCTGATGAGCATTGCTACTACTGATGAGCATGCTCCTGATGAGGTGGCGGTTGGTCTCCTGAGGGATCTCCTCCCAGACCTGGACTAAAGCATCCGCCAACTCCTGGACAGTCTGTGGTGCAACGTGGCGTTGGTGGATGGAGCGAGACATGATGTCCCAGATGTGCTCAATTCGATTCAGGTCTAGGGAACGGGCGGGCCAGTCCATAGCATCAATGCCTTCCTCTTGAACGAACTGCTGACACACTCCAGCCACATGAGGTCTAGCATTGTCTTGCATTAGGAGGAACCCAGGGCCAACCGCACCAGCATATGGTCTCACAAGGGGTCTGAGGATCTCATCTCGGTACCTGATGGCAGTCAGGCTACCTCTGGCGAGCACATAGAGGGCTGTGTGGCCCCCCAAAGAAATGCCACCCCACACCATGACTGACCCACCGCCAAACCGGTCATGCTGGAGGATGTTGCAGGCAGCAGAACGTTCTCCACGGCGTCTCCAGACTCTGTCACGTCTGTCACGTGCTCAGTGTGAACCTGCTTTCATCTGTGAAGAGCACAGGGCGCCAGTGGCGATTTTGCCAATCTTGGTGTTCTCTGGCAAATGCCAAACGTCCTGCACGGTGTTGGGCTGTAAGCACAACCCCACCTGTGGACGTCAGGCCCTCATACCACCCTCATGGAGTCTGTTTCTGACCGTTTGAGCAGACACATGCACATTTGTGGCCTGCTGGAGGTCATTTTGCAGGGCTCTGGCAGTGCTCCTCCTGCTCCTCCTTGCACAAAGGCGGAGGTAGCGGTCCTGCTGCTGTGTTGTTGCCCTCTTACGGCCTCCTCCACGTCTCCTGATGTACTGGCCTGTCTCCTGGTAGCGCCTCCATGCTCTGGACACTACGCTGACAGACACAGCAAACCTTCTTGCCACAGCTCGCATTGATGTGCCATCCTGGATGAGCTGCACTACCTGAGCCACTTGTGTGGGTTGTAGACTCCGTCTCATGCTACCACTAGAGTGAAAGCACCGCCAGCATTCAAAAGTGACCAAAACATCAGCCAGGAATAATAGGAACTGAGAAGTGGTCTGTGGTCCCCACCTGCAGAACCACTCCTTTATTGGGGATATCTTGCTAATTGCCTATAATTTACACCTGTTGTCTATTCCATTTGCACAACAGCATGTGAAATGTATTGTCAATCAGTGTTGCTTCCTAAGTGGACAGTTTGATTTCACAGAAGTGTGATTGACTTGGAGTTACATTGTGTTGTTTAAGTGTTCCCTTTATTTTTTTGAGCAGTGTATAATAATAATCAATAATTTTGCTCTTTATTTAACCATCTTACATACAAAACCTTATTTGTTCATCGAAAATTGTGAATAACTCACTACAGGTTAATGAGAAGGGTGTGCTTGAAAGGATGCACATAACTCTGCAATGTTGGGTTGTATTGGAGAGAGTCTCAGTCTTAAATCATTTTCCACACACAGTCTGTGTCTGTACTTAGTTTTCATGCTAGTGAGGGCCGAGAATCCACTCTCACATAGGTACGTGATTGCAAAGGGCATCAGTGTCTTAACAGCGCGATTTGCCAAGGCAGGATACTCTGAGCGCAGCCCAATCCAGAAATCTGGCAATGGGTTCTGATTAAATAACATTTTCACAGAACCGCTTGTTGCAATTTCGATGAGGCTCTCTTGTTCAGATATCGGTAAGTGGACTGAAGCAGGGCATGAAAGGGATAACAAATCCAGTTGTTTGTGTCGTCTGTTTCGGGAAAGTACCTGCGTAATTGCGCACCCAACTCACTCAGGTGCTTCACTATATCACATTTGACATTTTCCGTAAGTTGAGTTCATTTGCACACAACAAAATCATACAGTGATGGAAAGGCCTCTGTGTTGTCCTTGTTAATGCAGACCGAGAAGAGCTCCAACTTCTTAATCATAGCCTCAATTTTGTCCCACACATCGAATATAGTTCCATAAAGTCCCTGTAATCCTAGATTCAGATCAGCAAGAGCCTCTCGGTGGATGCTGCAGTGTACCCAAGTGCCGTCGGGAGCCACTGCTTGTACACACGTTACCACTCCACTATGTATCCCTGTCATGGCTTTTGCACCATCAGTACAGATTCCAACACATCTTCACCACCAAAGTCCATTTGATGTCACAAAGCTGTCCAGGACTTTAAAAATATCCTCTCCTGTTGTCCTGGTTTCCAGTGGTTTGCAGAAGAGGATGTCTTCCTTAATTGGCCCCCCATAAATGTAACAGCCATATACCAGGAGCTGTGCCAGGCCCGCCACGTCTGTTGACTAGCCTGCAGAGTTCTGTCCTACTATCCAGGTCTGTACACAAACAATTTGAACTTCTACTTTTAAAAATCCATCTCTCTAAAAACAAGTCTCTCACGGTTGCCACCTGCTATAGACCACCCTCTGCCCCCAGCTGTGCTCTGGACACCATATGTGAACTGATTGCCCCCATCTATCTTCAGAGCTCGTGCTGCTAGGTGACCTAAACTGGTACATGCATAACACCCCAGCCATCCTACAATCTAAGCTTGATGCCCTCAATCTCACACAAATTATCAATGAACCTACCAGGTACCACCCCAAAGCCGTAAACACGGGCACCCTCATAGATATCATCCTAACTAACTTGCCCTCTAAATACACCTCTGCTGTTTTCAACCAAGATCTCAGCGATCACTGCCTCATTGCCTGTATCCGCAATGGGTCAGCGGTCAAACGACCTCCACTCATCACTGTGAAACGCTCCCTGAAACATTTCAGTGAACAAGCCTTTCTAATTGACCTGCCCGGGTATCCTGGAAGGATATTGACCTCATCCCATCAGTAGAGGATGCCTGGTTATTTTTTTTAAATACAAAAGAAAACACAAAAAAATCCCCAATACCCCAACAAAACCCATAAACAATAACCCCTAAACAATAAGGGAGGGAAAGGAGGGTGGCTGCCGTCAACGACGGCACTGTGCTACACCCTCCCTCCCCAACCCACCTATCCTGGAGGTGGCTCAGGTGCGGGACGTGGACCTCGCTCCACCTTCGGCGTCGCCCACTTCGGTGGCGCCGATAGCTGCGCCGGGCAGACGGGCCACTCGGGCTGACCCTGGCAGACGGACCACTCTGGCTGGACCGGAGGACAGGCGGGCCACTCGGGCTGGGCCGGAGGACAGGCGGGCCACTCGGGCTGGGCCGGAGGACAGGCGGGCCACTCGGGCTGGGCCGGAGGACAGGCGGGCCACTCGGGCTGGGCCGGAGGACAGGCGGGCCACTCGGGCTGGGCCGGAGGACAGGCGGGCCACTCGGGCTGGACCGGAGGACGGGCGGGACACCCTGGCAGATCCGGGCAGGCAGGCCACTCTGGCAGATCCGGGCAGGCGGGCCACTCTGGCAGATCCGGGCAGTCGAGCCACTCTGGCAGATCCGGGCAGTCGGGCCACTCTGGCAGCTCCGGGCAGTCGGGCCACTCTGGCAGCTCCGGGCAGTCGGGCCACTCTGGCAGCTCCTGACTGGCGGGCGGCTCTGGCGACTCTTGACTGGCGGGCGGCTCTGGCGACTCTTGACTGGCGGGCGGCTCTGGCGAGTCTTGACTGGCGGGCGGCTCTGGCGACTCTTGACTGGCGGGCGGCTCTGGCGACTCTTGACTGGCGGGCAGCTCTGGCGACTCTTGACTGGCGGGCAGCTCTGGCGACTCTTGACTGGCGGGCAGCTCTGGCGACTCTTGACGCCTGATGCGTGGGGCTGGTACTACACGCACCTCCATGCTAGTGCGTATAGCGGGAAACACCGGACCGTAGAGGCACACTGGCGGTCTTGAGCTCAGGGTTGGCATCACCCCTTCCGGCTCGATGCTCACCTCGCCCTGGCACATGCGTGGCGCTGGTACAGGGCGGACTGGGCTGTGCGTGCGTATAGGCAAGATAGTGCACACCTCAGCGAAACATGGCGCCCCCCACCTCATACGCTCCTCCATGTAATCACGGGTAGCTGGCTTACGGCTCTTCCTTGGCCTAGCCAAACTACCCGTGTGCCCCCCCCAAAAAAATGTATTGGGGGTGCCTCTCGGGCTTCCTACCCAGCCGTGTTCCCTCATACCGCTGCCGTTGGTTCTTCTGTCCTGCTGCCTCCACTCTCCTGAGTGCCTCCACCTGTTCCCATGGGAGGCGATCCCTTCCAGCCAGGATCTCTTCCCAAGTGTAGGCTCCCTTGCCGTCCAGGATGTCCTCCCATGTCCAGTCCCTTGTGCTGTACTCCTGTGGCTCCTTCCTCCTCCGCTGCTTGCTCCTTTTGGTGGGTAGTTCTGTCACAGAAAATGTCATTTTGTTGAAGGGAGGACCAAGGCGCAGCGGGAATGTGAATACTCATCTTTCTTTAACCTCTTACATCTACACGTTCCTCTAGCGGAACACCTGCTCCAATATCCAATGATAGGCGTGGCGCGAATTACAAATTCCTCAAAAATACAAATACTTCAATTTTTCAAACATATGACTATTTCACAGCATTTTAACACTCGATGGTTTACTTTTATTTTTGGCAGTGAAACGAGGCTACTCAGGTGAGTAGCCTCCCAACCAACACCAGACATCCATGGATGTTGAAAAGCAGCCGGCCGGACCAAATCTGAACCAATTAAAGTAATCTGTGTTTCACATGTTTGGACAGCACAGTACAGTAGAGTAGAGTTGTAGAGTTCAGTACAGTACAGTACAGTACACTAGAGTACAGTATAATGTACTGTAATGTACTGAACATATCTACTTTACTGTACAGTACTGTACTCTACTTTGCTGTGATGTCCAAACTTGTGGAACATAGACGTCTATGATTCTTTCAAATTTGGTCTGGCCCGGACCAACCAACTTTGGTCTTGTTTGGGGGCGGAGCTCATTATAAAAATAGCCAGTGTATAGAATAATACCCACATTTGCAAAAGAAGGATATTGCATATTTATACCTTTGTGTAGATATTCAGGATACATCACCATGAAAAGAATCATATTAATATCCATCATTACGCATTTCTATGACCCATGATGTAATTCCGTTACCATAATTCCATTACCGGATGTAAATCCACTTCCCATATTTTAGTTCAATAACGAAAATATTTTAAACCCAAGGTGTTGACACCCCATTGTTACTGTAGACATCTTTGAATCTTACTTCGGAGCAGATATTTAACAGAGTTTTGGGAAAACGTGGTCGCATAAAAAACTGAGATTTTACCGTAATTCTTTCACCAAACTTTGCATCTGCACAGTTATTCCAGTAAATGTGTTTTTGTGGAATTGTTTGTGTAAATTGTTCAAAGTAGTCCTTGTGTATGGAGTTGTATGGCTTGTTAAACTTTGAAATCAATGGTTTGTGTTTGGCATACATTTTAAAGTGAAAAAATCTGAGTCAAAGCATAATGCTGTTTCCGTGGAATTGCCCACAGTCAACCTGGTTTTGTTAGCTAGTTTACTCCCAAAATCCCCAAGTAAGCAATAATCCAATAATAATCCAAACAAAAAATTGTCTACAGAGAAAAGGCCTTGCCTTAGAAATAGCCTTGAGGTGTTCAAGGCTATTTCTAAGGCAAGGCCTTTTCTCTGTAGAAGTCAATGGTCCTTAGAAGTCAATGGTCTAGTCCACAAAAGAACACGTTTAATAATCAATAACCCTTACAAGTGTTTGAGAAAGTTTTCACTTAAAAAAATAGGCTTTCTTAAAGTGTGAACCGTTTCCTTGTCACAAACATTTCTGACCACACACGCACACAGGCCTATACACCTCTCAAGAAACCATGGAACCTTGTGTGTGTGTGTGCGCGTGCGTGTTGGGAAAACAGCAGGACTAAGAGAGAGAGTGAATGCGGGAGAGAGAGAAAGAGAGAGAGTCACAGCGAGAAAGAGAGACTGAGAGAGCATCCAGAGAGCATCCAGAGTTCTTCTAGCCTGGATTCACACTCAGCAAGCTTTTCGCTGGGTTACGTAACTGGTTGCGTCTGACTCAAGCTCGGAAATGTCTAATTAGATTTCTCTTTTCCACTCGGAGCAAGGTCATTCCTTTAGTCATTTCCTAACAACCTTCAACTCAAATCATGGCAGGAGGGCTGAAGCAGCCTGTGTGAGGAGGAGGTTAGTAATAATTTGTATAGGTTGAAAGCCACATGTTTTCTATGACCTACTCGCTTTGAACACACATCTCCTATACACCAGAAGACTGTTAGACCTTTGAGCTAAAGCGTAGGTTTTCGGGTGTCAGGCAAGGTTTTTTTTTTTAATCACACCATTAACCACCTTCATACATTTCGTCATCCTAGGCTAGCTACTTCGGGAATAAACTATAAGCCTACAGTGCCTTCAGAAAGTATTCATACCACTTGACTTATTCCACATTTTGTTGTGTTACAGTCTGAATTTAAAATAGATGAAATATTATTTATTTTTACCCATCTACACACAATACCCCATAATGACAAAGTGAATGTTGTTGTTGTTGTTGAAATTTTAACAAATGTATTGAAAATGAAATACAGAAATATCTCATTTACATAAGTATTCACACCCCTGAGTCAATACATGTTCGAATCACCTTTGGCAGCAATTACAGCGTTGAGTCGTTCTGGGTAAGTCTCTAAGAGCTTTGCACACCTGGATTGTACAATATTTGCACATTATTGTTTTTAAAATTCTTCAAGCTCTATCAAGTTGTTGATCATTGCTAGAAAGCCATTTTCAACTCTTGCCGATTCAAATCAAAACTGTAACTAGGCCACTCAGGAACATTCAATATCATCTTGGTAAGCAACTCCAGTGTATATTTGGCCTTGTGTTTTAGATTATTGTCTTGCTGAAAGCTGAATTTGTCTCCCGGTGTCTGGTGGAAAGCAAACTGAATCAGGTTTTCCTTTAGGATTTTGCCTGTGCTTAGCTCTAATCTTGTTTCTTTTCGTCCTAAAACAAACCTCCCTAAATCTTGCCGATGACAAGCATACCCATAACATGATGCAGCCACCACCATGCGTGAATATATGAAGAGTGGTACTCAGTGACGTGTTGTGTTGGATTTGCCCCAAACATAACGTGTTGTATTCAGGAGTTTTTTGCAGTTTTACTTTAGTGCCTTATGCACAGGATGCATGTTTTGTAATATTTATATTCTGTAAAGGCTTCCTTCTTTTCTCTCTGTCATTTAGGTTACTATTGTGGAGTAACTACAATGTTGTTGATCCATCCTCAATTTTCTCCTATCACAGCCATTAAACTCTAACTTTTTTAAAGTCACCATTGGCCTCATGGTGAAATCCCCTGAGCGGTTTCCTTCCTCTCTGGCAACTGAGTTAGGAAGAAAGCCTGTATCTTTGTAGTGACTGAGTGTATTGATACACCATCCAAAGTGTAAATAATAACTTCGCCATGCTCAAAGGGATATTCAATGTCTGCTTTTTTTTTTAAACCAATCTACCGATAGCTGCCCTTCTTTGCGAAGCATTGGAGAACCTCACTGGTCTTTGTGGTTGAATCTGTGTTTGAAATTCACTGCTCGACATAGGGAACTTACAGATAATTGTATGTGTGGGGTACAGAGATGAGGTAGGCAATCAAAAAACATGTTAAACACTATTATTGCATACAGAGTGAGTCCATGCAACGTATGTGACTTGTTAAGCACATCTCCTGAAGTTATTTAGGCTTGCCATAAAGGGGTTGAATACTTATTGACTCATAACATTTCAGCTTTTCATTTTTAATGAATTTGAAAAAATCTCTAAAAACATAACTCCACTTTGACATGATCGGGTATTGTGAGAAGGCCAATGACCCAAAGAAAAAAAAACATAATTTAATCAATTTTAAATTCAGGCTGTAACACATAAAAGTCAAGGGGAGGGGTGTGAATACTTTCTGAAGGCACCTCTATTATTTTTTTTAGCCTAGATGCACCACCACCACCACCAATACAAATATACAAACTGCTTCACCATCTACAGTAACAGACACATATTGTCATAAATTATGTATGAGAATTAGATATATTTCTTTCCTGATGGCGTGGGCACCTGTCTTATACAAAACATCGTCGGTGCTATATGATAATTATACTCTCCAACATGCATTTCAATTTCAAAGTGAATACATTCCCTCCTCCACAGAGTCACTTGATCAAACATGTTGGATGTGGCCACGGATCAGTGACCACGCTGCCATGCTGATGCCATGCTGTAGTCAGACTCCTGGGGGAGAACTGGGCTTCCCTCCCCATCACTTCATCACAGCCATTGATTGAATGTGATCTTGGACCATCTGGTCACCGTTAATTGCACACGTGCTGTACAGTATGCAGCTAGCCAATCGGGTGGGTTGGGCAGTGAGAACTAAGAAGATAGATAAGAGACAAGCGGGGGGAGCAAGAGCAAAAGAAAATGCAGTTTTCTGACTGTCTTTCTTCAGTTCATGATCTTGGGTTGGATGGGCGTTGGTCTGTCCTTAGCCACTCAAATGGTTAATGGGTTTTCAGTGATTTGCCCTCAGATCACAGCCTGGAATCCAAGATGAACAGGGATATTATTCCATTTGGATTCCAGGCTAAACATATCCACCACACACCAAAAAAAGCTACTTCTAATTCAAACTGAGAAGTAGAAATTTTAGCAGGCATGTACAGTACCTCTAGATTTTTGCTTCTTGTTCAATTTCAACTGAAAGCGCCTTATTTCCTGAAACCTACATCTTTATTCACAGGGTTCAGTTTGGAGGACGCAGCGATGGAGGAGGATTTGAGAGTTTGTGAATAATAATAAGTGGCTAAAGGGGAGATTTAGCCAAACCACATTAATCTCGCTGGGCTGGCTAGGCAGTGTGTGTGACATCGCTTTCCCTCTCTCGCTCTCTGTCTCTTTCCTCTCCCGCTCTTCAATCTCTATCCTCTCTCACTCGTAATTTCTGTCCTCTTTTGTGCCCTGTCTCTTTCCTCCTCTTTCCTCCTCTTTGTCTCTCTCCTCCTCTGTTTCCGCCCGGAGAAGCTCCTCCTGGAAACAGCAGGCCTGCCCCCTCTGACTTTAATATTACATGGTTGACATGAAAGGAACACAGGGCAACAGAGAGTACAGCTAGAAACAGAAAGAGAGAGAGAGAGAAACAGAGAACATTGGCCCCAGTCATCTCGCAGTCTTGATAGGTGTCATGTCATGTTCGTGGGAGCCTGATGTAGCCGCTCTGACATCCATAGTGGCTCAGGCGAACTGAAACCCCAACAAAAATGTGTTACTACTCCAGTGCATTCTCCTCTCTCTTGGTGCGTCACTGAAAGCACACCGTCACAACAGTAACACGTTAGCGCATTATTATGGCCATTTGCCACAGTAGAGAAAAGATGCAAGGTCGGGTCCTCCAGAGAAACAATCAGCCGAGGAACTTCAGAGGAGAACAATCGTTGATTAGCATCTGTTTACGGCACACAGGCAGACAGGATTGGAGGAGAGGAGAGCAGGGAGCTGTAGGGCTTGTCACACTAGCTGCAGCCTATGGATTTGCTTACATAATGAAGCAATGCAGAATTGTTTAACGCACGCCTCCTTCTAATCGACGCGCACGCACGCACGCACACACCTCCTTTTTTTTCCCTTCACTGCAATAACCTCATTTGGACCATTGGACTAATTACAGACTCAGTTTGCACACCATATTCCCAACCTGCCATATGATCTCTACCCCCAACAGTAACTCAAGTGTCACAACGTGAACTGTCAGATTTAGCTGCTGGGCCAAAACTAAGATCATCCCCCCCCCCCCCCCTATTTTAACACTCGTATCTGTTAAACTGTTCACCTCATCTGCCTCCTGCAGAGAGCTCTAACACTAACAGTCTAGTTATGATTTGTGGTATATGAAGGACTAGTAGTAGCTAGGCTATACACAGTATACTGCATTATCACTACTATCACTACCACTCGTGAGAACAGAAAACCCAGTTGTCCTCCTCGTCCTGCAGAAACCTATAACCCCAAAGGTCTATTGTCTATCTGAAGGTGTAACAGTATTACCATCGCCACTACCGCTGCTATCATTACTATCCGCTGAACACTGATAACAACAACCACAGACAATAATGTAAGCTGAGGAATATGAGTCACAGTACTGTACATCTCTTTTGTATAGGGGGATATACGTCGTGAATAGCTAGAATCTTTTTGAGCGCCATACATGAAGCGAGCCACTGAACCCTCTTTGGTTCGACATAGCTGCTGTAGCACCATTTCTTGTTACAGTGTAGTGTACGTTATGAGAATGATAAGAATAAAGAAAGGGGCTTTTCATAAACTGTATGTGGAGTCTAAAGTAGAGTACAGTAATTCGGGCCACAGGCCCCTGGGCAAAGTCTAAGTAACCCAGATTCTTTTTTTAAAGAGAGGGCATGGGGAGAGAGTCCTGTATTTGGTGTTCCATATCAAAGAGCGTTTCAAGCATTTTGTTTGAGGGAGAGACACAAGACACATTTTTTCAATCCTCTATATTCAATATTCTCTTTTGATTGGAAACGTCTGGGGTCTCCCTGCCCGGAACAAAGACTGTGGTTCTCCACTGCTCTGCACGGTATTTGATTCATTCCAACTCCTTGAGGCAATCTTCCAGATCGTTTTAGTAGGAGCAATGGGTATAGCAACCGTGGTGATTCTCACAGAAAAACGGTTCAGACAGCAGTTCCCAAACACTCAACCCCAGGTCCATGCTCTCCATGCTCCCTTTAATGCGTAACGTAGAACTAGAAGAGCATTTGACATAGAACAGAAGCCTTACGAGAGACATGGGGCTCGTGTCCGAAGCTACCTCTCGCTGGGCGCCTTGCCTGACTCCGAGGCCTGTGTGTTAAGCATGGCAGAACTGTCTCTCGCCGGAGCAAAATGCCCCCCATCAGATCAGACACATCTAATTGTCCCTCTTGGGTAAAGCTATTCATTATATCAGCTAGTGTTGTGGCCTCCTCCACCACGTCCAGTCAAGGAGGGTTAGAGATACAGGCAAGATGCCAGACAGACCAGGCGTACACACACACACACACACACACACACACACACACACACACACACACACACACACACACACACACACACACACACACACACACACACACACACACACACACACACACACACACACGGTCGGTGGTGCCTCAGTAAACCACCACTGAACACTAACCCTCCAACCACCCACTTCCACCCAGCCCTAGCCTAGCTAATTAGGACACAACTGCATGGTTCTGTAGCGCTATCTCCCTCTGAACCAACACACGGCCCCTTATGAGAAAAGCCCGGCAAATCTAGGAGGCATTCTTCACATCCTTCTTTCTTCTGATGAGAGAGTTCTCCCATTTAGCCTGGCATGAATTCTAAGTAGCTGACTAACTGCAAGCAATGATGTTCTTATGCTAAATGGGAAAACACTTGTATACTGTAAAAAGTACTTCCCCAATTTAAATGACCAAAGAGGACCACGTAATCTGCAATAAAAACCTTTCAAAGAAAGAGAGTCAGTGGTAAAGGAAGTCATTTGGAAGTGAATTGGTTGTGTATATTTGGACTGCTTATAGCAGGGTGTGATTAGCTTACATTAGCTTTGTGTGAGTGTGTGTATGTATGTGTGTGTCTGTGTGTATGTGCTCCAGCTCTCGGGGCTCAATCTCTTTGTAAGAGCACAATAAACACATCAGCCTGCCCTGCCCTTAGAGAAATAACGGCCTTCCAAAACGCGTGTCTTTATTCCAGCTCTACAATAGACCCCGACGGGATTAACTATTGTGTGTTGCTGTCTAGGGATGGAACATCGCAGGAAGCACAACTGCTCTGCATAAACCGAAAAAACACCTGGTGTCATGTTGCAGAAATGCCACCTTGACTTGGCAAGATGCCCACCGAGGAGCAGTGATACACCACAGCAGGAGGAGGATAATCAACCGAAGGACTCCAGACGATTACAGAGACCCTCTGGAGATAACGGAGACAAACAGCCAGAGGAAGAGAAATAGAAATGTTACCATAGAACAACAAGCGGATGAGGGAGAGGATGTTGTTTGTAACGTGTCCAAACGATGCCCAACCGCCAGTAGACTGCTGTCCTGTCGCGCTGAGGCAGGGGGGCGTTAGAAAAGGGCACAGTGAGGATACCGCATCCAGCGGTCCCACACCGGCACAATAAACGTGACACATTACAATCAACTGACAAACAAGTGTAACATCAGCCAGTGACAGTGTCATAACACCATGTTGACGGTCTGAGCCTGCGAGAAGAGGACCCTGTGAACCAGGCTATGAACCAGGTCCCATGCCAGACAGCATCTCCGAGGCAGTCTGTCACACACATACACACAGGGTGTTTAGGGGCCTCTGTCTGAGCAGGGGACGGGAGAGTGGAAGATAGGGGAGGCCACAGGATAGAGACACACTGAGTCACTCTCCTCCAGCCTCCAAACACAGAGAGCGTGAGAGAAAGAGAGGGGGGGGGGGGGGGGGGATTATGGGACAGAGAGTCACTCATCACCATGCTACGTCCTCATACCATCACATCATGCCCACTTCCTTGTACTGCCCGTTCTGTAAACATCACCCCTGACGCCACCCACTGCAATAAGCACCAGCCAGCTACACACGCACACAGACGCACGCCCACTTATGGCACTAGTAGAGAGGAGTAGCTCCTATATATCAGACTAGTAGAAGCAGCTTAACTATAATGGAGAGAGCAGCCAGAAGCTTTAGCATAACACTCATCCACAGTTACAGATGTAGGATCTTAATTTGAGCCAGTTTGCTACAGCATGAAAATAATCCTGCGGCAACAGGAATTATTATATGGATTATGATTAATGGACATTTTTTTTGTAGGGGTTGATATATTTTTCGTTAGGGCAAATCAAGTCTGACATTTAAAATGGAAATGACAAACTTTAGAAGCTTTTTAAAATCTAGAATACATTACATGTTTGCATTTCCTGGTCTGCAGGAAAACTACATATGTATAGGATATGGGATATAATGCTGCTCAAATGAAGAGCAGTCTTTCAATAAATCTCAAATGTGGTTAAAATCATTTGCAAATCTAGTAATTTTAGATTGTGTGTCACACCATGTACTGTATGCTCTCTGAATCCCCTTGGTGTTGGACACATTTTACAGGGTCTTGATTTAGTACGAAAAAGAATGATGAGTGATTAACCGAAATGGATGTTTTTCTTCTGTTTTTTTATCAATTCATTGACAGAAGTCTTTTCAATAATTTGAATTGCATGTTGTTCACCTTTTTTTTCAGTGAGCTCAATGCCGCACATTGCACAGTTCTCTAGAGATAAACCAGATTAAGGCCGAACTGTGTGATGTAGTAGGCAGTTGTAGTTTCCAACAGGCCAATATTCTACCTAGTTTAGTGTAGAAAACGTAGTAATTAACTACAATGTCCATAATCTATTGTGCGCCTACTTGTCTGTCTGTGTTTCTTTTATGCCTGCTACGTTAGTTCAGTGTGGGGAAGACACTGAGTGAGTGCATGAGTGCGTGAGTGTGAGAGAGAGAGAGAGAGGTATAGAGAGCAGAACAGTTGCTTCGTGAGGTATGTCATGATCTAAGTGATTGATAGTTGGTATTCAGCAGTCATAAAACTATGCCTTATTTACTTTGAAGACCTATTAAAATAGTGATTTTGTCAGACAGCATAGGGAGCACTTCTATGGAGATGAGATGATAACTTGGAATGAAATAAAGTAATCAAGTAGAACAAATGTAATATACACAACAACTGAAATATTTTATTAAAGTCAAGTTGGTTAATAATCGATAAGCAGTACTGGGCAGTCACTACAATCATGGGACTTCAAATCAAATCAAATGTATTTGTCACATACACATGGTTAGCAGGTGTTAACGCAAGTGTAGCGAAATGCTTGTGCTTCTAGTTCCGACCATGCAGTAATATCTAACAAGTAATATAACCTAACAATTTCACAACAACTACCTTATACACACAAGTGTAAAGGAATGAATACGAATATGTACATAAAAATATATAAATGAGTGATGGCCGAACGGCATAGGGAAGATGTAATAGATGGTATGGATTACAGTATATACATATGAGATGAGTAATGTAGGGTATGAAAACATGTAAATCAGCATTGTTTAAAGTGGCTAGTGATACATTACATCAAGATGGCAAGATGCAGTAGATGGTATAGAGTACAGTATATACATATGAGATGAGTAATGTAGGGTATGAAAACATTATATAAAGTGGCATTGTTTAAAGTGGCTAGTGATAAATTGATTACATACATTTTTCCATTATTAAAGTGGCTGTTGTTGAGTCAGTATGTTGGCAGCAGCCACTCAATGTTAGTGATGGCTGTTTAACAGTCTGATGGCCTTGAGATAGAAGCTGTTTTTCAGTCTCTCGGTCCCAGCTTTGATGCACCTATACTGACCTCGCCTTCTGGATGTTAGCGGGGTGAACAGGCAGTGGCTCGGATGGTGGTTGTCCTTGATAATCTTTTTGGCCTTCCTGTGACAGGAAGGCCACATAACATTCAACCCACATAATGCATAGTGCATTTAACATTTCAAACCGTGATTATCTTTTAATAGTCAAACCGAAACCGAACCAACCTCAAAAAGCACTAATGGCTCAGCAATAACAAAAAATGAAAACAATTGAAAGCCATTTGTTCAGTATTAGATTTTGTTTGGCCGTGTGGGGAGCAGCCTGCATGTGAGGACAACTGTCGGTGCCAGAAATGTCAAAAGCCAGGGGTGCAGCAGAGTAAAGAATTATAAAACACTTTGAAATCTAACGTGCCTGGAGTATATAGTAGTGACTGTCTGATGCTGCTATGCAGGCTTATCCAACACACAGATAAAAAGGCTTTCACAAGCAATTACTAAATTAGTGGAGAAATGCATTTCAACCCAGTGAACTAACACAGAAACACACTGAACTACCAATCTGGGAGCAGAAGGGATAAAATACCCCTGGAATTGAAAGTTGAATGGCTTAATTGATGTCAGGGCTCTCAAGTGTATACGAATGAGGAAGCACAGCTCTGGAGGAATTACTGTTGATATGGAGGATGTCAGTCAGAAAAGCAAACCTAAAGATGGCCTCATGCCTCATAGCGTGCGGTGGCTTCATGCAGACCCGGGTTCTAATCACTGGCAGGCTTATCATTAGGCAGAAGAGGCAATGGCCTCAGGCCTCACCTCATCAAGGGGCCTCATGAGCTGGGCATAAAAATATATATATAAAAAAAATCTTTCAATAATTTCCCGGCTTGAGCCCCCCCCACGCTTTGCTAGAGGCATAAAAAAATGAATAAAGAAATCTCCATCAAAATCTGTCTGCTTAAACTAGAGATATGTTATCTCTATTTTGCATGGGCTGTGTCTCAATCGTCCGCATCCTCCGATGTAGGCTTTCCACATCTGTTGGGGAGGGTGGCAGAGCAACAATGGTGTTTGTCAGACCAGGAGACATATCAAAAATCTGTCTTCTCTTGCAAAGGTCTGTAGCGTCCGAATGGTTTGGCCTACAAATGAATATGACCCATCTATGGAAAGATGAGAGACTTGCGAACACGATGGTGGTATCCCTTTTGCGACGTGTCTGAAGGTAACCCAGTACCGGGCCGAAAAATGAATGGAAGTGAACGGCGCTTTTCAATGTCAAAGATAATCCGGCTAATTCCAAGTATAAAACTTGTTTTCAATTTTTTATTTGGAGCTTTCTTATATTTCTCAGATATAGGACAGACACTTCAAAACATACTTCTTATTTATTAACATTTTAACTATTTGTTTTTCCATGTATGAATCGGTTATTCAATGCGTTGGGCTAATAGCAGTAAGGCTAAACTCAATGTTTCATCAAATATATATTTTTTCTACAGGGGTCCTAAAATTCAAAATCAAATATCTAAATGATCCTTCGTGTGACCATATTAAAACAATTCCATATGTTAGCTTAGTAGTAGTCTCGCATTGCCATATCTCCAAATCACGTAGCTGTCACGCCTCCCTTGGGGGTCTGGAGAATTCTGTATTGCAAAACGGTTTGAATGGTCCGGCTGAGATTTCGATTGGATGTTACATTTCAAGAACCCTCTCCCTACATGCCCGTTGGTGCTACGTGTTATGTTCGTCACTGTTTTCAGACCGGGAAGGACCCATTTTGCAGAGTTGTTCCGAATGCTACTTTGCAACATTAATCAGCTAATTTCCCAGCCATCCTCACCATAGACTGTAAAAACAATCGTCATGTACTGTTGCACCTATGCCACTAATCTAGTGACCACTATTGGAGCACTGCCCAAGCAAGGCATTTGATTGGTTTCACATGTAGTGAGGCGTCAGTGATTTACACCGGGTCTCCACTCCTATTTAGCAATTTTTCTGCCACGAACTTCCACAGGCTTACCCGTATTAGAGAAGCCTGGTTCTTGATGAGGCTAGCTTAGTAGCCCTTAGACTCCAGGCAGACACATTACACATTTCTTTAGTAAAAAGACAGGTGCTGCTGACAATACTGCCATCGTCGTTGAGGCAGAAGCGATGTACGTGTAGCCCATGTATCTGATGCTGTCTGGCAATAAAGAGTATGGCATGTCATACAAGTTTCGGGCCAGACAGCATCAGATACATGGGCTACATAGAGTAAGACAGAGGGTTGCTGTTTCGCTTGCTCCGATGCTTTCTCTGGCGAGATCGTTTCAACCACTTGCGAACTGAAGGAAAGTTGGCGGGTGCACATTGCACTGTTCAGATGCTGGAGTAATTTTGGATGAACATGCAGAGAGGTAGCCTACCTTTTGAAGTGATTTGTTTGACAATCTGATGAAAACGTCATGATTGGTTGTATTCATGGCACATTAAAATGCAATACATTTTTGCATTTTTACTATAAAACCCACATAGGAAGGGCGGGGAGGGCCTCAGACAGGCCTCCGCCTGGGGCCTCCAAATAACTAAGTCCGTCCCTGGTTCGAATATACTTTGAGCCTTCCTGGTGTGCCATATGGGTGGAGCTAGCCATTTTGGGACTGCTCTATTGGTACATTAAGCCAGGCAAGCGCAGTCAACCACAGAAATGATTTTGAATAGTATTTGAAACCAGGTGTGGCTACGTGTAGAATCGAGTAACTTGGATGTGATATGCCGACGGCGCTCTCTGGGCTACTGTCTGCCTGAGCTTACACTGGCAACCATTCATAATGTATTACAGAGCTTGACGCAGAAGAAGGTTATTGTAGGCATTTGTATCATGTCCATCATTCGGCTTGCTTTACTGCACAAGCTCTGAGTGGGGGCAGGGTGAAACAAGAGTGTCTGCTTGTACCAGATTGTCTAGTCCTAGAAACTTCTTAAAAGCCCATTCGAGTGGACCGTCCCGTTAACACACCTAGAGAGCGTCGAACAGATGTCTCTTTTTATTACCCGATGTGTGGCAGAATGCTGTGCAGGTTAGTGCTATGTTCTGGCTATTTTGGCCATCTTTGTCTTACGAGGTTCTAAAGGTAGCAAATTGAGAATACTGTATGTTCTTAATTGACCAACCTGAATAAATAAAAGGTTAAATCAATACAAGGGGAAAAAGAAAGGAACTCTGTTCCATCACCTGAAAGATGCAAGGAAATACATAGCTTGCAAAAGAAATACACATATCTGTAGAAAACCCCACACTATTCTGCAGGTGTTCAAACGCCACATTTCCCATAGTAAGAAACCATGTCTGAAACCACTTATGGTGGTCTCTGTGAAACGAAAAACACGAACCCCCCCCCCCTCACTTTCCATCCTCCAGACCCCCCCACCGCATGGACGTCCCCCTACTTTAAATCCTCCGGACCCCCGAACCCCTGGACGCCCCATCACTTTCCATCCTCCAGATCCTCCCAGCCCCTGGCCAAAGTAACAATAATATCCAGAAGGCCCCAAGGGGGGGAATCTTTTTTTCTTCCTTGTCTCTATGCATGAGCTGAGGGCCTGAGTGCGTCAACAACAGTCTCAGACACGAGGAGGAGAGAGAGAGAGAGAGAGAGAGAGAGAGAGAGAGAGAGAGAGAGAGAAAGTACATCCCTTTAAAACCTCCATGCACCAAAAAAGGAGGAAACCTTACTTAGAAAAGGATGAGACGCTCGCTGGGGCATGGAGTACTCTTTGATTCACTCCAGATACATATCAATTAAGGTATTTTTAGACTCCAAAGTTGCACGCTCCTGAACGTGACGCTCTCTCTCTCTCTCTGTCGAGTTCGCTAATTGACTGTGTGCCAATTCATTCTCGTCAATAAATTGTTGTGTGTTTCACGGTTGAGAAGGAGTATAAACAACAGCAGGAGGTCATGACAGAAACATGGAAAAGCTACAGGGGAAGACGGCGCTCTTTGAAGTCTTCGCGTCTTTCGTTGTGTTCCAGGTTGTCTTGATTGCAGTCGCAGAAGCAGATATCATCTTCTATATCATATTAATGTGGCTGCCAAGATATTGAACACATCTCTAGGCATTGTGAGATCTGACATTTTGGGCGGCACAACAGCGATGAAGACAACCTAGAATGTGCCCTTTAATTTGGTGTGTCATTAATAACCTTGTCATATAGCATCCAGGTGTCCCCATAGGAGTCCAGAGACGCAGTCCAGTCTCAGAAAGCATGACAATCTCAAGTGCACACTTGATGTCTCCCCTGAATTCTCTGTCCTGTCAGGGCATTGATCAACAACCCAACAGGACACTGCTGCAGTGCTGCTTATAAAATATACAGACAGATCTGCTCATCGGTGTGAAAGGTCTTTGTTGAAAATGTATTATAACCACACAACCTTGCTCCAGGGACCGTACACACAGACACAAATAGACCATAGTCCTTTTTATTCCCGTTGCGTGCTTTTCTCACCTGGCTGGCTGGCAAGTCCCCGGGGTAGGTGACAGAGGTCAGGGGAAGCGTGATGAGGGTTCTGGGGCTCACACACACACACACACACACACACACACACACACACACACACACACACACACACACACACACACACACACACACACACACACACACACACACACACACACACACACACACAGGAGAGGGGCCCGAGGGCAAACCACCCCACCACCATCATCATCATCACCATCATCACATCTTCTTCTGAAGGTACCCAGGGGGGGTAACCATAGTGACAAACAGAATAAGGGGGCAACTTACTCACTAGTTAGAGAGTGGTGCAGACAGTGTCACTCTTACACTATGCCTTGTACAGGTCTCTGTAGCAATACATTTGTTAAGGCACTGTAAAATAACTTCTTTACATGCATGTTCAGTCTCAGTTCATTGTGGATAAACATCAGGATTGCGTTCAGTAGGGCACACCGTAGCATAACGTTTTGTATACGAACCGCGAAAAGACGTGTTCTTATTGGACAGCTCAGGTAGTAACCTAGTTTGTCGGCGGGCTCGTTAATCACCGGTTATCACTGGTCATCAGTCACAATGTCATCTAGAAACACAGATATGACTCAGCTATCAGCTGGCTAAATGTGAAACGCCTCTAAGGAAGTGCGTGTCCATGTGTGCTTATGATGACTCCATACCGCAGGCTGGGGTGTGTGTGCTGGGATTAGTCAACATGTCTCAGCCATGTGTGCCCAGTGCACATGGGCAACAATTCCACCTTGCATTGGGTACGTGTATGTAGTGAGAGTCCATATTGTCCACATCAATATTGTATGTAGAAATGATGCGAGTGTGTGTGTGCATACAGTATGTGTGTGTACATGTGTGTGAGTATACACCATCACACCTCAACGAGCCATGATCACACACACACTTCCTGCCTGCCCTGTCAGAGAGAGCAGCAAATCTCAGGCGACAGAAGGGCCACGGAATGAAATAAACCCATGAAACATTGAGCTTCTCTTCTCTGGGGAGCCTCTCTGCTCAATGTTTTATGGTTCTTCATATATATATATATATATATATATATATATATATATATATATATATATATATATATATATTAGCTCTCCAGGTCTTATCAAATGTGACATGTCAGCCTCTGCTATTTCAATGGCTGGTCCATTCTACACGCCTGGCCTAATCATACATTAATGGGGCTGGAACGGGGCTGGGGAGGCATCACTGGGGACTTATAAGGAGGGGTAAAGGCATGGCTCAATTGATTTCAAGTGGCTGCCAACGTCTTATCAGTCTGTGGCTAAGCGGACCACTAAACACCCTCCATCAGAAGGCTATTGTTGCTGAGGCATGAAGAAGATATCGCTGAAGTATAAATCGCACTACGACAGTTTATTGTGATGCTTTTTCTTACTGCAGAACCACATCAAATGTGCAGTGAATTCTAAAATTGGAGGGGGCAAAAAAGAAGCGTCTCAATAACAGTCAAAATACGGTGGGGGGGGGGGGGGGGGGACATCTGGAACATAAATTGCAAATCCTCATTTTATTCGGTGGTCTCAAAGGGTATCCGCGTAACATCAAAGAACATCCCCCACAAATCAAAGCAAGCCAAACACTCAACGGATTCTCCTCCTCCAATCACAGAAGGCCTCACTGAGGGGATTCTCTTCTCTCTTTTTCTGCACTCACAGATGAGCTCATATACTCCCGGACCCAGAGAGAAGGAGAGAGAGGGGGGAGGGGGCAGGGAGGGTGAGGGGGGATGGGAAAAAGATGGAGAGGGGGAGAAAGGGAGGAAGAGAGAGAGAGAGAGAGAGAGAGAGAGGTGGGGTAGAGAGAGATGAGAGGGTGGGAGAGAGGAAGTAGGAGAGAGGTAGTGAGAGGAGGGGGAGAGATGGAGACATGGAGAGCAAGAGATGGAAAGAGAGACAGATGGAAAGAGAAGGAGAAAGGAAGAGAGAGGGGGGCGGAGAGAGATTGAGAAAGGGAGGGAAAGAGAGAGTGAAAGGAAAAGAGATGGAGAGTGGGATGGGACAAATAGGGAGGAGGAGAGAGACAGAGATGGAGAGAGGGTTAGCACCTCTAGGCTTGAGATGAGCATTTAACCTCCTTTAAAGGATGGATCAGCATTCTCAACTAATGAGACCTGACATTGGTATTTGAAAACCCCAACAGCAGCCAACACACACTCACATCCTCATCCTCCCACACTGACACAAAAAAAAATAATAATCTAAGAATGCTGTCAAGACGAGAATGATTACAAGTGTTGGGAGAATGCTGTTGAAGGCAGCCCTCCCCTGCTGTCAATATTAGAAAACACTCTCAGTCATAACAGACAACTAGCCACAGTAAAGGTTTTCTGAAGGGGAAGTTATTCAAGAAAAATGTTATCAAATACTGAGAGTAGCCAGTGGAGGACCTCAGATGAAAACAGAGCCCCAAAGTAAAGAGGATTGTAGCCTTACGGCAGTGCATTTACAGATAATCCTCGGGATGAGAGAGAGAGAGAGAGAGAGAGAGAAACCTCGGAATTCTGTGCACCACAGAACAGAGTGAAGGGAAAAAAAAGACCATCAGAGACGCTTATCTGTGAAACGGTCAAAGGAATAAAGAGGTTTTAACCTAATTTCTGACATCAACCACAACTCTCGCTGGGCCCGTCCACAGAGAGAAAGAGAACGAGGGGTGGGAAATTAATCCAGTTTTTCACATAAAAACAGCAGCAGCAGCTGTATGTAATAAATCCATGTTGGTCAAGGCTGCACATCAAAAGCTATAGCCTACAATGACAATAGAGCAGGGTTTCTCCCCCCATTATTTTTCACTACAGATACAGTAGGCTATACACAAAATGGGTCGGGTGAGCCCTTTGAGCATCATGGAAATGTATTTCAGATGCATTATGATCATACATACATAAGGGAACTGACAATCAATGAATTGCTGCCCCAACAGTGATTTGTAAGAAGGTAGATGTCACACAACTAGATTATTGGGGTTCAATTCCCACAGAAATGGAGGCACAGATGTAGGATCATAATTTGATCACCCTGTTGCAGGATAACTTTCCTGCAATGCAAAAACATTTCAGACTCGATACTCCCTTCCAGAAAATGTTTCAATCCCTACAAAAATTTAAATGAATTATAATCCACATAATAATTCACATTTCCTGTTCCTGCAGGATTATTTTCATGCTGTAGCAAACTGTCTCAAATTAAGACCCTAGATCTGTATACTACAGCCATCACCTCAAATTGAATCCAAGGCTACAGTGCCCTCTGCTGGGCCCAAAATGCCATCTCCACTCTCCAGCACTGAACGATGATGATGGTTTGCAGGTTTGTGTTGGACGGCACCTGCCTGTATCTGCTGGGCCTTTGATAACGGCTGATGTAAAAAGTCAAGTAAGTAAGTAAGTAGCCTTGGCTTGGATGATGTGAAAAGGGCTTTATAAATATATATGATTGATTAATACTGGGGAATGTTTAGGAGGGAGCAACATTCTGACTGTGGCAGATGTGATATGTGCGGACTTACCTCTATATGACAGAGACGCATGTCTGTTAAACACATTCTTGTTAGAGGCTACGTTAAGAACTAGTGAAGGTGCTCTTGTAATAGACATCGAGGTTTGGATGCAAAAATAGCCTTTAAAACATATGTAAACAGACCATAAATATTTGTTTTCTTGGTAAGCTGTGAGTGCTATTATATGATACAATATCAGTTCTTGTTGCTTTTACAACTTGTCTCGGACCTATCACCAACTGATTTCAGCCAGTGGATTGATGGCATTGTTTGAATGGAATGTTGGCATATTGGCAGTTAATTAGAAAAATGTATGGAATCATTCCTCTAAAACTGGCTGGCAAGCTAGCAAACAAACATACAGTGCAGATAAATTCTTCAAATTCATTGTTTTACACAATATTTTATCACAGAAGTGGCAAACCATGGTTGACAACTCCCTGACCAAAATGACTGACCTTTTATCCCATCATAAGAAGGTTCATGTCCATTCTAGTATTCTAGTATAGGAATTCCTATAGTCTGAGTCGATAAGGAATTTCCCTCGACCACAAATTGGGGAAAACAAACATTCTTTCCCAGTCACCCCCATTGTCAGAGCCAACTTCGGAGTTTATTTTGTGTTATACAGATACAACAAAACACACCGTATAGCTGCTGTTGTTCAATGTACATGTAACCAGATAAAAAAATACAGACCTATGGATCACAATGCTCCCACGTAGGGAAATAGAGCCTTCTGAAGAGCCCTGTGGCTTCAGGCTATTTGGCGTGGAAGAGTGGGAAATGTGGGGACCCGGTGTCCAAGTAGGCTACACGCAGCTGTGTGTGTGGAAAACATTTCATTACTGGTAAGACATTTAACTTGTTTAGTATAGTCCATTTGTTTGTGTTATTGGTCTTGCCTAGCGTAATGTTCTGGTCGGTAGCTAGTTAGCACCCACTCACCTGGCTGCTAGCACCGTCATGAAAAGGGGCATGAGGGAAGCCTTACAATATTACGTTTTTTTAAGTAGTGAGAACGCTCTGGAGGAGGCAATGTTGAAAAGTAATCTTTACACAAGTTGTACTTTCCTTAAATGTAGTTTTGTAATTGACTTAAACAAGGAAACAGGAAAATTGTGTTTGTTTCACAGTAAAAAAACTTTTCAATGGGGTAACCTAGGTAACCACAAGTTGTTTTCCTATTCGTTCTATCTAATACCGATTGGGGACTATATCAGCAGAGCTTGAAGATTATATTGACTTTTTATGAATATTCAAGGAAATAAATAAAAAAATAAAAAATAGAACTTCATTAATTTGTCATTATCATGACAGCAAACAGAGCAATTCTGTATTAAAATATAAGATAACAAATGTATTATACGATATATTATACTAAAGGTCTTGACTTTTTCCAAATGTTACGTTACAGCCGTTTTCAAAAAATTATTAAATAATAAAAAATCCTCAATCTACAGTACACACAATACCCCATAATGACAAAACAAAAACAGGTTTCTAGAAATGTTTACGAATTTATAATAAATATAAAACAAATACCTTATTTAGGTAAAAGACTCCATGTGAAAGGCTGCCACCTGCCATTATGCTGCATGATAGTGCAGGCTGGGGGGGTCTTTCTGGGTGGGAAACAACCCATGGATGAATTTCCATGTGGGTCCTGCTTTTTGTTAGAAATCCATGGGCTTATCAACACCAAAGATAACAATTATATCATTAACGTAACATTCCTTTTTGAAAAACAACGGCAACGCTAGCTATTCTCTCTTGGAATTTGAAAGGACTAAATTGTCCTATCAAACATTCCAGCTGTCTTGATATCCTAGCATGAAACCATATTGACATAGCAATGCTCCAAGAAACACACCCGCTACAAAAGGACGCACATAGAATAGAGAACCATTTGTACAAACTGGCTGTTTTTTCCCCCCATCAGCCCCAAACAAAACTAAAGGTCTAATTATAATGACGCATAAGAAACTCAAAATCACCATCTTGGGTAAAAGCGAATAATAAAAAGGCAGAATCACTTTCCTTAACTGTAGCCATAATGGAAATAAAATTGCCTTTACTCATATGTATGCTCCAATAACATATGATCCTACGTTTTTTTTATTCACTGAACAGCATATTGTTAGAATTAACTCAATTCTAACTGGTTATTGGGACAGACATGAAAACCATTTCGGACAAATCTAATAAGAAACTACAATCCGCACGCAACCAAGGGCTCTCCAACACATACTGTCTGATTACAACCTCATTGATGCCTGGTGAGCACATACTCCAAAAGCAAGAGAGTACACTTTCTACTCAAATAGATATAAAACATTCTCTCAATGTAATTTATATCATCTACACCTGTATCTTCTACAATGAAGAAAATAGAAACATGTGAGCTCGTCTGATCACCACGCTTACTACTGCCAACTGCACATTTCAGATTCCCCTAAAAAGAGCCACTACAAAATCCTACATTCTGGGATCAATTTGAAATTAAACTAAATGAATGAATGATGATCAATAGAAGTGTAGTCGATCTCAGGATTCTATGGAATGCCGTAAAAATAATGCAACTGCATTTGCATATGGGTTGAATAAATCACAATTAAAAGAAGGTATCAGAATGTAAAATGTTAACTGCATTAGAGCGTTCTCAACAAACCATTTTTTTCAGAGCAGGTAGCTACAGCGCATATTCGGGAAGATTCAGACCCCTTGACTTTTTCCACATTTTAGCCTTATTCTAAAATTGATTTAAAAAATAATAAATCCCTCAATCTACACACAATATCCCATAAAGACAAAGCAAAAAAAGGTTATATTTTGTGTGCACATTTATAAAAAATAAAAACCTGAAATATTACATTTACATAAGTATTCAGACCCTTTACTCAGAACTTTGTTGAAGCACCTTAGGCAGCGATTACAGCTTTGAGTCCTCTTGGGTATGAGGCTACAAGCTTGGCACACCTGTATTTGGGGAGTTTCTCCCATTTCTCTCTGCAAATCCTCGCAAGCTCTGTCAGGTTGGATGGGGAGCGTCGCTGCACAGCTATTTTCAGGTTTCGATCGCGTTCAAGGCCGGGCTCAAGGACATTCAGAGACTCCTGCTAAGCTGGGGGCTTAGGGTCATTGTCCTGTTGGAGGGTGAACCTTCACCCAAGTCTGCGGTCCTGAGCGCTCTGGAGCAGGTTTTCATCAAGGATCTCTCTGTACTTTGCTCCATTCATCTTTCCCTCTATTCTGACAAGTCTCCCAGTCCCTGCCGCTGAATAACATCCCCACAGCACCATGCTTACACCACCATGCCTCACCGTAGGGATGGTGCCAGGTTTCCTCCAGACATGGCGCTTGGCATTCAGACCAAAGAGTTCAATATTGGTTTCATCAGACCAGAGAATCTTGTTTCTCATGGTCAGAGTCCTTTAGGTGCCTTTTGGCAAACTCCAAGCGGGCTGTCATGTGCCTTTTACTGAAGAGGGGCTTCCGTCTGGCAACTCTACCGTAAAGGCCTGACTGGTGGAGTGCTGCAGAGTTGGATTTTCCTTCTGGAAGGTTCTCCCATCCCCACAGAGGAACTCTGTCAGAGTGGCCATTGGGTTCTTGGTTACCTCCCTGACCAAGGCCATTCTCCCCAGATTGCTCAGTTTGGCCAGGCAGCCAGCTCTAGAGTGTTGGTGGTTTCAAACTTCTTCCATTTAAGAATGATGGAGGCCACTGTGTTTTTGGGGACCTTCAATGCGGCAGACATTTTTTGGTACCGTTCCCCAGATCTGTGCCTCAACACAATCCTGTCTCAGAGGTCTACAGACAATTCCATCGACCTCATGGCTTGGTTTTTGCTCTGACATGCACTGTCAACTGTGGGACCTTATATAGACAGGTGTGTGTGCCTTTTCAATCAATTGAATATACCACAGGTGGACTCCAATCAAGTTGTTGAAACATCTCAAGGATGATCAATGGAAACAGGATGCAGCTGAGCTCAATTTCGAGTCTCATAGCAAAGGGTCTGAACACTTATGTAAATAAGGTATTTCTGTTTTCGCTTTGTCATTATGGGGTATTGTGCGTAGATTGATGAGGAACTAAGTAATTGAATCCATTTTAGAATAAGGCTGTAACTAAACAAATGTTGAAAAAGTCAAGGGGTCTGAATACTTTCAGAATGCACTGTATATACAGTACTAGTCAAAAGTTTGGACACACCGACTCATTCAAGGGTTTTTCATAATGTTTTTACTGTTTTCTACATTGTAGAATAATAGTGAAGACATCAACACTATGAAATAACACATATGGAGTCATGTAGTAACCAAAAAAGTGTTAAACAATCAACATATATTTCAGATTCTTCAAAGTAGCCACCCTTTGCCTTGATGACAGCTTTGCACCGTCTTGGCATTCTCTCAGCCAGCTTCATGACGTAGTCACCTGGAATGCTTTTCCAACAGTCTTGAAGAAGTTCCCACATATGCTTAGCATAACTAGTTGGCTGCATTTCCTTCACTCTGTGGTCCAACTTATCCCAAAACATCTCAACTGGGTTGAGTTTGGGTAATTGTGGAGGCCATGTCATCTGATGCAGCACGCCATCACTCTCCATCTTGATCAAATAGCCCTTACACAGCCTGGAGGTGTGTTTTGGGTCATTGCCCTGTTGAAAAACATATGATAGTCCCACTAAGCGCAAACCAGATAGGATGGCGTATTAATGCAGAATGCTGTGGTAGCCATGCTGGTTAAGTGTGCCTTGAATTCTAAATAAATCAGACAGTGTCATCAGCAAAGCACCCCCACCCCATCACACCACCTCCTCCATGCTTCATGGTGGGAACCACACATGTGGAGATCATCCGTTCATCTTTACGTCTCACAAAGACACGGCGGTTTGAACCAAAAATCTCCAATTTGAACTCATCAGACCAAAGGACAGATTTCCACCGGTCTAATGTCCATTGCTCGTGTTTCTTGGCCCAAGTAAGTCTATTCTTCTTATTGGTGTACTTTAGTAGTGGTTTCTTTGCAGCAATTTGACCACGAAGGCCTGATTCATGCAGTCTCCTCTGAACACTTGATGTTGAGATGTGTCTGTTAGTTGAACTCTGTGAAGCATTTATTTGGGCTACAATCTGAGGTGCAGTTAACTCTAATGAACTTATCCTCTGCAGCAGAGGTAACTCTGGGTCTTCCTTTCCTGTGGCAGTCCTCATGAAAGCCAGTTTCATCATAGCACATGATGGTTTTTGCGACCGCACTTGTAGAAACTTTCAAAGTTCTTGACATTTTCTGGATTGACTGACCTTCATGTCTTAAAGTAATGATGGACTGTCGTTTCTCTTTGCTTATTTGAGCTGTTCCTGCTGTAATATGGACTTGGTATTTTACCAAATAGGGCTATCTTCTGTATACCACCCCTACCTTGTCACAACAACTGATTGGCTCAAACGCATTAAGGAAAGAAATTCCACAAATTAACTTTTAACAAGGCACACCTGTTAATTGAAATGCATTCTAGGTAACTACCTCATGAAGCTGGTTGAGAAAATGCCAAGAGTGTGCAAAGCTGTCATCAAGGCAAAGGGTGGCTATTTTGAAGAATCTCAAATATATTTTGATTACTACATGATTCCATATGTGTTATTTCATAGTTTTGATGTCTTCACTATTATTCTACAATGTAGAAAACAGTAAAAATATAGAAAAACCCTTGTAAGGTAGGTGTCCAAACGTTTGACTGGTACTGCATCTTTGACAAATAGATGCATATCTGTATTCCTAGTCATGTGAAATCCATTTATTAGCCTAATGAATTGATTTCAATTGACAAATTTACTTATATGAACTGTAACTCAGTAAATGTTAAATATTGTTGCATGTTGCATTTATTTTTGTTCAGTGTCGGCGGTCTTGCATCCCTGTGTACTGTAAAAGCGGTAGCTGGGCTGGTAAAAGCATAACAGTTGTAAAGGTTTCAACTTCAGAGAATGAGAATCGATCTGGATACAGTACACTACTGTTTCTATGAACGATGTGTCTAGACCGGCCACTCCCCAGTAAAAGCATCTTCAAAACTTCAAATAAATTAGATTTTTCTAAAAAAAATATATATATTCCTTTAGCCCATCATTGACATTGGCTATTATTTGCAGGTTTGATTGTTACATAGCGCAGCTGTAGGGTTGATAGTATTTACAAAAACAAAATGACATTTTGAAGGACAGATGGAAAATATATTTTTTCCATTGGTCAAAGCAAGAAAGAAACATCAAAGCCCGACAAAGGTTCAACAGAGAACATGGACAGAACATAACATACTGGTTGGGAGGTGGACGAAGAGCGATTGTCTGATTTCCTAGCCGAAAGCTTCCTGTGTATACAGGGATAACAACGTCCCTCCTTTCAGGGGCTGACTGTTTCAGAGTCTGTTTTCAGGAGGAGCAGACAGGAGACTTTAGTCTAGGTCCGACAGGACCTCAGAGTGCCGTCACTCCCAGCATCCCTGCAGACAGCTCCTTCCCCCCACCCATGAGGCCCTGCAGGGTGGGGGTTATGGGTGTTGCATCTCTCTGCGGGGCCTGCAGGAGATCCTCCACCACCACGCACCCAGGCTTGGAGCGATGCCGCTTGAACGCCCGCTTCTCTGCCCTGCTCCTGGGCGGGGGCAGGCCGTCACAGAGGCGAGTGCAGGAGATGGCGGCAAGGCCGCATAAGGAGGGCTCGTCCGACTGGGAGGAGCTCTCTGAACTGCCCCCGGACGGGGGGTCCATGAAGGCGTGGTGGCTGAGACGCCCCATGCGGGGTGTAGGGTCTGTGGTGCCACCAGGGGTGCCGCCGTTACATACGGATGCTCCGTCAGCAAGCAGAGGAGCGCAGAGTGCAGTGCATTTCAATGTCTCCACGGTCTTCATCTTACTCCGTTTCTTCTGCAGAGGGAGAAGGGTTGGGGACAGAGGGCGGAAAGGTTGAAGAGCGGGAGATTTGACTTGTCGAGGTTGGCGATGAGAGATCATGTTCACAAGACAGTTATACTCTGAGAGTATGAGAGAGATGTTCCTTGAGATAGGGACACTATTCCATCCATACCTTTTTATTAGCTGGTAGAAAACTCAGTGGTTCAATAGTGCGTGGTAACTCTGGACCTGCGAGCACAAGGAGGAAACCAAGTAAATACATTTAAAAAAAAAACATTTTTTTTTACTGTTGAAACAATATTATTAATCAGCAAAACAAAAACTATCATTAACATAAATGACAAAGATCAAGACCCAAAGTCAGGTTATATTTATATTCATCAGCAACAAAGAAATCACAAGGGAGTACACTACACACAACACAGTCATAGGTAAACTTGCCTTCAGTGGTGGGTAACTGGAAGGAGCCCGAGTGCAGGAGAGGATACGACATTCCTCTCTTCAAGCTCATGTCTTCATATTCCCAGAAACGCCTGAGAGGAACACATGTGTCGGTTCGATTAGGACAAGACTTGAACACAGTATCCTGATGAGGCGAGTGTGTGGTGTCCCTTGGATGGGATAACTCCAATTCAAGGGTACCCTTGTAAGGACTTCATAACACGTTCATAGTAAGCAGTACATAAGCACAACCAATGGTGTTCCCCCCCCCTAGTGTAGATACCTCTCTGGGCAGCAGTAGCTATAGCTCTTGGATATAGGACGCTCCGGGTCTGTGGAGGGAGGATCACCGGCAGACATGCGACTGTGCTGGACACACAGCAGCAACCCCAGGAACAAACACAACACCAGGCACAGCAGGAGGTAACTCTGCCTTTCAGACACCTAAAACATCGGCAGAGCAAAACGAACACACAGTGCATCCATGTGGTGTGGGTTGGTAAAGCCTTTAAAGAAATATACAATTCATTTGAATACGGCTACATTCCAGGTTTGGGACCAATTCCATGTCAATTCAGGAGGCAAAACTTCCTTGTTCAAAAGTAATGAAGAATAGGACTTGTTTACTTACCGAATTGACTGACTTGAAATGAATTTGACCCCAACCCTGCTGTATTCAAAAGGCTAGGTAGGTATGCAGTATCTACCTGGCTCTGCAGCTGACTGACTCCGACAGACAGGTTGAGAACCAGCTGTGTGACGTCCTCCAGCTGGCCCTGCAACGACTGGATGGACTCCGTCTGTCTCTGGTCCTATAGGGATCCAGGAAACTAATGAGCTGGCCAATCACAAACACTCCCACAAGCCACATTCCCATACATAGCTTGATTTTTGATTGATTAACATCCAACCAGAGCCTTTCACACGACAGCCTTGACATTCTCATTATTCAAAAGGCCAAAACGGTGCGAGATTCCATCTTAAGATGGGCTTCGTAGTATGTAACACTCTATACAAACACATTGAAGGTGGCCCTCCACTCCCCACCTGCTCCTCTGCTATCCTGGATGTGTTCTGCAGTTTGATGATGGTTTTGTTGAAAGCCCTCTGCATCTCTTCCATCTGCCTTCGGTACCTTCAACACAATGACAAAACATCCCCATCTAAACCTTCAATGGACTGACTGTGTTCAAATGGAATTGAAAGCACTGGTTATTTCAAAAGCATTTCACTGTTTGACATTGGACATTTTAACGAAGGCTAACTGGATGATGCACAATGCTTAGTACGAGCCATCAACCTTAAAGGACCCGTACCTCTGACTGAGCTGCTCTAGGTAACGTCCGCTCAGCGACATGTTCATCTCCAGGGCCTTGATGCGGTTGTTGAGCCTCATGAACACAGACTCCTTCTGGCTGGCAGAGGCGTGCATCGGGTTCCCGTTCGCCTGTTCCGTGGGTTTGTGGAGCTCTGCGTAGAAGTCTGAGGGGGAAGGAGAGGGGGAGGGTGGGTGAAGCAGCTGCTGCCCGTTGCCATTGGGCGACGAGGTGAAGAGGATGTCCTCCACAAGCTCTGCTTCCCCCTTGGTTTCTGTTGCGACAGCCTGGCCATGCGAGGGGGGTTCTGTCATAACCACGACGGGGACAGAGCGGGACTCCCCAGGAGTAGTGTTGCCACTGCCAGCAGCACTCTCTGGTTCAGCTGTGGGGGCGGGAGGCTGCTGCTGCTCTGTGGGTGTGGAGACAGTGGGGAGGGGATGGGGATCGGCCACATGTGGGGGGTGGATGACTGGGATGTCTTGTTTGGCAGGCTGGACGTCCAGACAGGGCCTCTCTACAGGGGCTCTCCAACTCTGCTCTAGTGGACCACTGGGGCTGGAGGTGGTGACAGTGGGAAAAGGCTGCCTGTTCTCCTCCTGCTGCACCTCCCGGTTCTTCTCTGCCCCAGTGGCGGGCTGCTTCTGCCCGGGCAGGTCTTTCGAGGAGGCCTGGTGTGGAGGCTCAACAGCAGGGGTGGGCCTAGTAGCAGAGCTGTCGGTGTCGGTGGAACTGGGTCTGGGCAGGGTGGAGGTCTGGCTGGGCTCCAGGTGGGGCAGCTCAGTGCTGGGCTCTCTCTCTCCCACTGCCTCCGTCTCAACCCATAGAAGGTGTGGTGGGGCTTGAGTGGGACTTGCTCCCCTCTCCCCGAGGGCAGGGCTGGCTTCTCTCTCCTGAGGCTGTTCTCCCCGAGTGTGGGGCTGCTGTGGGGTCTGAGTGGTCGTGGGGGAGATGGTGAGCTGCTGTGACAGGGTGATGCTGGTTCCTGAGACTGGGGGTGCCTCTGGCTCCCTCTCCTGGCTGGTGCAGGTCCTTTGAACAGAACACTGGTGGAGGAGGTACTCCTGGAAGGAGGCTGAGCAGGAGCAAGAATAGGAGGAAGACAGGCCACAGTAGTCAAGGCTTTCTAGCTGTCGGAGGCCAGGGCAATGGTGCACCTCTCTGTCCCTCCCTTCCTCTTCTTCTTCCTCCTCCAGCATGGTAACTATAGACTGGACCTCCTCCTCCTCTATAGGAGTCACAACCGGCTCCTCCCCAGTTAGATTCTCTAGTTTGGGTTCCTCTGTGACAGGGGGTTCTGGAGTAGGGGGTTCTGGTGTGGGATCCTCTGTGGTAGTGACAGGGTGTTCTTGCACCTCAGACTGTTCCACGCCTACAGTGTCAGGCCTGGAACAGCGAGACGGGGACATAAGCTACTACAGCTGCAAAACAACATTATCATGCACATCCAAGCACGGTACATGCTAGGCAGAAAGATGCAAGACTCAAAGTCTTACTAATGACAAAGTTACCTCTAATTTACCCTGGTAAATATCATTGCTTAAAAAAAATAAAAAAAATACGTTTTAAATGACAAGATGTGTGACATAATTGTACATGTAGATAAAGTAAAAGACTAGGAGAAGAAGTGATTGGTTGGCTGGTACTTACACAGGGCTGACGGTGGAGGTGGTGTCTGGGTCAGATGATTTACTGGCAGTCAGGTTCACTGCCTGGCCTGAGAAGTTCCCTTCCCCTGGTCCTCCTCCCAGCACGTTGACTTTAATGTTGTTCACCATATTCAGAATGACATCTGGAACAACAAACAGCCCATTAGTGAACACTTATCCCAGTCACCGAATCCATCTCCACATTGGCTTCGCAAAAGGATAGCGACTCAAGTATGACACAGCACATTCTTTCAATAGTGATATGCAGTTTGATACCATATTTTTGTGACTGGTGTAACAGGATATTTAGCTGGCTGTACGTGTCGGTAACTCACCCTTGGCTGATCCTATGAGGTCATTTGAAGCTTCGTCCTCTACAGGAACATATCCAGGAGGATAATCTGAGGGTCACACGGCAGAGCGATAACACCACACTTACCAACATCAGTCATCCAAACAGTTCAAAGGTGAGAGGTAACATGTACATATAAAACCTGCAGTAGAGTCGCTTCAGGACTTCAGACGTTCACATTATATTACATCAGGTCTCCTCATGAAAGTGAAAATGTTGTGTACATGTAACATATAAAATGACCATTGGTCAATGTGTCATATCTTATCTAGCATTCACTGTCCCGGTGATGGTAATTGACAGGTATTCAAGCTACTGTAGAAGATGAGGCTCTCCTCTCACCGAGGTGGTCATCCTGGTCGCCATCCTGGTCTTCCGGTCTGTCCAGGGGGTCAGCGATCTCCTCGTACTCCTCCACCATACTCGTTCCAAACACCCTTCAACAGAGTGGAGAGAAACAGCTCTAAGGCATCGCACATAGTTGTGTTTTTGAATGAGATTGAGGATTGCCAAAGAATGGCCTACACTGACTGGTGGCTATATTGGTGAAGAGATGTTATACTCTAGGAGCCACTAAAGGGAAGAGAGATACGCCAGTAGCCCAGTAATAACACGCCAGTAGCCCAGTAATAACACACCAAGTAGGTTGAATAATAGTTAAGGTTATTATAAGAATCCTAAAGGAAAAGGTTTCAACTAGGGTATCTACCATCAAACTGGGACTTGGAAATACTACAAATCCCACAGTACTTACTATGACTGTGATATGTGCTTGTCTCACCTAGCTACTTTAAGATGAATGCACTAACTGTAAGTCATTCTGAATAAAATGTAAATGTAGTCATTATCAAGGGTGTATGCGTGGTTGAGTCTTTGGTCCCTTACAATAATGACCCCCTATGGTCCCTAGTGATTGGATTTGGGACATTATATTCCAGTTGCCTTTAAAAACAATTATATAAAAAGTTATATAAAAAAGAAACGTCCTCTCACTGTCAACTGTGTTTATTTTCAGCAAACTTAATATTTGTATGAACATAAGATTCAACAACTGAGACATAAACTAAACAAGTTCCACAGACATGTGACTAACAGAAATGGAATAATGTGTCCCTGAACAAAGGGGGGGGGGTCAAAATAAAAAGTAACAGTCAGTATCTGGTGTGACCACCAGCTGCATTAAATACTGCAGTGCATCTCCTCCTCATGGACTGCATCAGATTTGCCAGTTCTTGCTGTGAGATGTTACCCCACTCTTTCACCAAGGCACCTGCAAGTTCCCGGACATTTCTGGGGGGAATGGCCCTAGCCTTTGCTCAATGGGATTGAGATACGGGCTCTTCGCTGGCCATGGCAGAACACTGACATTCCTGTCTTGCAGGAAATCACTCACAGAACGAGCAGTATGGCTGGTGGCATTGTCATGCTGGAGGGTCATGTCCACCTCCAAATCGATCCCGCACCAGAGTACAGGCCTCGGTGTAACACTCATTCCTTTGACGATAAACGTGAATCCGACCATCACCCCTGGTGAGACAAAACCGCGACTCGTCAGTGAAGAGCACTTTTTGCCAGTCCTGTCTGGTCCAGCGACGGTGGGTTTGTGCCCATAGGCAACGTTGGTGCCGGTGATGTCTGTTGAGGACCTGCCTTACAACAGGCCTACAAGCCCTCAGTCTAGCCTATTGCGGACAGTCTGAGCACTGATGGAGGGATTGTGCGTTCCTGGTGTAACTCGGGCAGTTGTTGTTGCCATCCTGTACCTGTCCCGAAGGTGTGATGTTCGGATGTACTGATCCTGGTCTGCCACTGCGAGGACGATCAGCTGTCCGTCCTGTCTCCCTGTAGCACTCTTAGGCGTCTCACAGTACGGACATTGCAATTTATTGCCCTGGCCACATCTGCAGTCCTCATGCCTCCTCGCAGCATGCCTAAGGGACGTTCACGCAGATGAGCAGGGACCCTGGGCATCTTCCTTTTGGTGTTTTTCAGAGTCAGTAGAAAGGCCTCTTTAGTGTCCTAAGTTTTCATAACTGTGACCTTAATTGCCTACCGTCTGTAAGCTGTTAGTGTCTTAACGACCGTTCCACAGGTGCATGTTCATTAATTGTTTATGGTTCATTGAACAAGCATGGGAAACAGTGTTTAAACCATTTACAATGAAGATCTGTGAAGTTATTCGGATTTTTACGAATTATCTTTGAAAGACAGGGTCCTGAAAAAGGGACGTTTCTTTTTTTGCTGAGTTTATATATTTTTTTACAACCATTCATGCCTCTATAGGAGAAAAACTATGTCGGTGATTGGTTGGCTGTAGTTTTTGAAGAGATAATGTTCTGCAATCTCTGACTGCCAGAGCTGCCCCCCAGTGCCCCTGACAAAAGGCATCTTATTTCTATGGTGTTGGAGAGAGCTAAGTTCAAAGGCACTAGACTAGCAGTCTCAGATGCAACAGTCCCCTCGGCTCAGCCTTACCAACTGGTATAGGAGGGGCGACTAGGGGCACATTTTTACCACTCCTACTCTATTACTTAACAACCCCCCCCCCCCCCACACACACACTATCTTCAGCTTGATGGTAATCCATTACTGTACAATACCTGTGGATTCGGTAAATTGCTGCTTTTTACAGCTATATGTTATTTTATCTGCGATTTTCCCAATTTCCTTTTAAAATGTTCCATTAATTCAGTGTTTTTCTATTCATTGCCTACCTTACGAGGCTGAGAGGGCAGAAGTGTTCAGATCCATGGTGAGAGACCAGCTCCACCTGCGATGAAACACAGACACCATGAATATCCAGGAAACAGGCATCAGCGCATGGTGGGATTTGGCCGGTGGTCAAATTCTCATTGAAATCGTTGGAAAAATAGTCAAAATCCAGAAGTAAGTTGTTAACGTTGATGCTTTTCTGGGTGACCAGCGACAAGCTAGCGCACTTTGAAGCTGTGATCAAACATCCTTGCCCTAAAGAATGGGCTTCTCTACAGTAAAAATGATATGGAATTCTCATGAGTGACATGACTAGATGAATGATAATAATTACAAATATATTTTGATTGGCTTGGTCCAGATTGTATAGATTCTGTGCTACCTGGTCTGCAGTAAGCTAGGGCTGATCAGTTAGCAAGCTTCTCCTACTGTTAGCATTGTGACTAAACACCAAAGCCCTTCCATTCCCTCCACTCCTCTGTCTACATGCTCCTCCACAGACCGACCACCTCTAAGAGAGAAATGGGCTAACCTTTATGTACTTGGTGAACATCTGAAGCAGGAGAAACAAGAGAAGAGAAACATATAATTACAAGAGGAAACATGCACACATGCATTTAAAACAGGACCAAGTGTATGAATGCTGGTTCCTGCTCCAGTCCTCGGAAAAGAGGTACAGAAGCATCAGATTAAATACGAGAAGAACAGCGAGGTTTATACAAATCTCCACCGTTGAAAATGAACTGTTAGTATAAAAGAAATGTGAGATAATGTCTAGATGCTTTTTATAGTGGAGATCAAGTTTATAAATTGCCTGGCTGGGCTGATGAGACAGTGGATTACGCATTCAGATGGAACAGAGTAAAAAGGCATTTTAACGTCATAGATTTGGGCGGTGGTAACTTGTGGAATAGACACCGGCTAGAATGCGGTTTTAACCAATCAGCATTCAACCCACCCGTTGTATAATTGTAAACTATTACTCTAGAATGAGAGGACAAGCATACATAACACAGCCCTGCAGGATTTGAGTAAAGTGGGGGATACTCTAGTATTGATGATCTTTTCTTTTAATTTAAATAAGAAGTCCCATTCAGAATACCTCTTTCCCAAGAAAAACCTGAAAGAGTAGAGTGGGAGTAGAGAAGGAACAGGAGGACGCCATACACACCTTGACATATTTGGTATACAGATGCTCATCCAGAGGGAAACTCTGAACAGTGCGCTCGTCCCGAGCATGAAAAGTTCCCCGCTTCACCCACTTGTTGGTTGGGTACCTGACGGAGCATCATCCAACATCATTCAACCTACTGATCTATCCTTAGTGCAGTAGTAGTGACTGTTTCTGTTTGTAGCATTTATGATGTTCAGTATCAAAATGACAGATTAAAAGATATCAAAACGAGACATTCCCATTGGGGTCGTGTTCATTAGGCACCAAAAAGAAGAAAACTGACTAATACAGGGAGAGAATATCTGGTAAAAAAAAAAAAACAGCACTCATTTTCATTTCAGTTTCTAAACGGTGTAAAAATGTCATTGTTTTGTTGTTGAAACTGAGAAACGGAGGAGAGGAGCCTCCGGTAGCGTGGTAAAAAAAAATGGCGGAACATATTCTGCTGTTCTATCGCGCGTGCAATGATGTCCGAGGGGGGGAAAAAACAGTGTTCGTTATTTGCAGTAACTTCTTTGTTGTTGTAATATCCCAAACGGACGTGGCAGTTTCACCAATTTAAGGACACCAGCTTTAATGAACATGACCCAGGTCAAACCTGTCACTGATGGAGACCAGGAAGTCTTTGGGTGTGGAAGAGAAGAGCTCAAAGTTAGCGATGTCCAACTGCTTCACCTGGATGGGATCACACAGCTCAATGATGAACCTGAAGAAGAAGAAGAAAGGAGAAAGAAAAGAGAGAAAAAGAATGAGAAAGGAGAAAGAAAGAGAGAGAGGATGTTGAGGGATGAGGATACAGTAGGTGGTGAGTGGAGTAGTGGATGTTGTCCTACCTGTGGTTATAAAGGGAAAAAGCAACAGGGAGGTTTTACAGGAAGTATAAGCATAAGGACAGAAGACATTTTTGAGAGACAGATACACGAACTCTTAGAGCAGCAACACACAGGGATCTACACACACACACTCACCAGATCTTGTTGCTGCAGGGATTTAACATGTAATGATCCATGCTCTCCATTAATATGGCCGAAGTGCTCTGAGAAACAAAGATCCTTCCATCAAAATCTGCAACGCTAAACATAAAAATCTATATATTAGATAGGTTTGGAGGGTGACAGTTTGAAATAGATACCTTAGCCTCTGGGTTAGAACCCAGGATCTTTGCCCCACACTCCACCGATGCATAGTTGTTGAAGTTCTTCTGCACCTTCTTTACAGCGTGGGAGCCGCCGTTGCTGGAGGTATGAGTGGCCTGAGCTATGAAGAGAGATAGACTTTTAAATCAAAACCAGTAATTGATTGAGTGACTGAGACAGGCCAGGAACACCATCTATCTTACTCTTCTCGGTCTCCACCTCCATCATTTTCTTCTTCCACTCGTCAAAGGTGGGGATGTCCTCCGGATCCTTGGTTGCCACGCTGGGATCTGTCTCTGTGATGATGTGTGAGCTCAAGTCCTAAGAATCGCAGTCAACAGACAAGCATCAGACCTGGATCAAATACATAGTGTCTGTGTGTCAAATACTTTCATTTGAGGTCGGGATTATTAAGCTTGGAGGTTGTTACTTTTGGGACTATCAGCATCAGAAAACGTTATTGCTGTGCAACAAATGTTGGTGTTTCTCTACCTGTTCTTTGAGCATGTGGGAGGCGTTGGCCCCCTGAGCCAGCCCCACTGAGGCCTGACCTACCTTGACCAGAGGGGGGTCTATGTCAGTCTTGGTGCCCTTTCCCAGGGCATTGGATGTGTTCTCCAGGACAACAGGAAGACTACATATGGGGACAATAGAAAGAGAGCCTACATTGAAAAAATGTGTTTCGAACCTGAGCATCACTTGACTGTCTTAACCTGCTGATTTAAGCCTAGTCATTAGCTCTCTGGGTTCAGTCCTCAGGTAAGGCTAATAACTACGGGACCACCTCCGTTACACTGACCTGGTGAAGGTGTCGTCAAAGGGGTTGGTTTCTCCAGCTTCACAGTCGGCTATGGCCAGATCAGCATCGCTGGATTCTGACAAAGGGACATCAGACACAATTTCCTCTGGTACACTAGAGGATGAGCTAGGGGTGCTGGAGGGGTCTTCGGGGATGGGGTTGAGGGCAGGGGCAGATGGTGGAGGGGAGAGGTCAGAGGCGGGGGTTGGCTTCTGCTCTTGGGTGACAACGGCCTCTGGAGGTGGCTGCTCAGCCTCTAGCCGGGCCTCTGGCCATGCTGTCTCTTGCTCCTTCTCTGCTACAGAATCCTCCAGGTCCAACGTCTGGGAAACATCATCACCGCACTAAAACACCGAACTTAGTATTGATGGCCCACGACAACCACCCACCAGCCTGAGCCATACGTGCTGTATAACATTTAACGCTAAAAAGATTTCAGGAACAATCAAAATGTCTGATCAATAGGTCTGACGGACAGCATCCAAGTCTCAATTTGCACTTACACTAAAGAGAGAGAGACATCTGCTTCACATCTAGTAAACAAGCCAGGGTGGAGTAGTTTTTCAGGCCTAGTCGTTAGGATTCATCATTGCAGTACCGTGTGGACCCCAGGAGCAGTAGGTTGTAACAGCTAAATGGGGGATCTAAATAAACCAAACGAATACCTTGACATGCTCCTTGTCCTCCACCTCTGTGCCTGGAGTCTCCGCCTCCTCCCCTGCTAGGCCCTGCTGCTGTGTCTCCACCTCCTCTCCCTCTGGCAGCACCTCCTCTTCAGATAGGTACTGGGCATACTGGGACCCCCAGCCCTCCTCTACCTGAACAACACCCTAACAGACGGGACAGGAAGGAAACATTCGTTGCCGTTTGCTGTCTGGGCTAGGGGGCAGTATTTTCACGGCCGGATAAAAAACGTACCCGATTTAAACTGGTTACTACTCTTTCCCAGAAACGAGAATATGCATATTATTAGTATTTGGATAGAAAATACTAATACTGTTTGAATGGTGTCTGTGAGTATAACAGAACTCATATGGCAGGCAAAAACCTGAGAAAATTCCAAGCAGGAAGTGGCCCGTCTGCGAATTTGTAGTTCTCCCTTTGCTTCTCTATCGAAACTACAGTGCCCGTGGGGTTATGTAGCACTTTCTAAGGCTTCCATTGGCTCTCTAAAGCATTCAGAATGTGGATTGACGCGTCTCCTGTCTCCGGGCAGAGTACAGGAGCACAGTTTGTCAGTGGACAGCCTGGTGGCTAAGAGATTGGAAATGCGCGTTCACGAGACCTCGCCATTTTTTGTCTTCCTTTTTGAATGAAGACAGCATTGTCCGGTTGGAATATTATCACTATTTTACGAGAAAAATACCATAAAAATTGATTTTAAACAGCGTTTGACATGCTTCTAAGTACGGTAATAGAATATTTTGAATTTTTTTGTCTCGAAATGCGCTTGCGCGTTACCCTTTGGATAGTGACCTGAACGCACGAACAAAACGGAGGTATTTGCACATAACTATGGATTATTTGGAACAAAAACAACATTTGCTGTGGAAGTAGCAGTCCTGGGAGTGCATTCTGACGAAGAACAGCAAAGGTAATCCAATTTTTCTAATACTAATTCTGAGTTTAGTGAGCCCCGAACTTGGCGGGTGTCAAATTGGCTAGCCGTGATGGCTGAGCTATGTACTCAGAATATTGCAAAATGTGCTTTCGCCGAAAAGCTATTTTAAAATCTGACATAGCGATTGCATAAAGGAGTTCTGTATCTATAATTGTTCAAATAATTGTTGTGTATTTTGTCAACGTTTATCATGAGTAATTTAGTAAATTCACCGGAAGTTTTCGGTGGGAATACAATTTCTGAACATCACACGCCAATGTAAAAAGCAGTTTTTTGATATAAATATGAACTTGATTGAACAAAACATGCATGTATTGTATAACATAATGTCCTAGGAGTGTCATCTGATGAAGATCATCAAAGGTTAGTGCTGCATTTAGCTGTGTTTTGGGTTTTTGTGACATATATGCTTGCTTGAAAAATGGCTGTGTGGTTATTTGTGTCTATGTACTCTCCTAACATAATCTAATGTTTTGCTTTCGCTGTAAAGCCTTTTTAAAATCGGACAATGGGCTTAGATTAACGAGAGTCTTATCTTTCAAATGGTGTAAAATAGTCGTATGTTTGAAATATTGAAATTATTGCATTTTTTTGGTTTTTGTATTTCGCGCCACGCTCTTCCACTGGCTGTTGAATAGAGTGGGACGCTAACGTCCCACCTAGCCCCTAGAAGTTAAAAGAAATGTGTGTCAATAGGAAAGTTGCTTATATTAGGTATGTAGAAAGAAAATTAAAAAACATCTTATGGTCCAACAGGTGGGGCAGGTTATGTACCCTGTGATGGGACTTGTCGCCTGGGTCTTCCTCTCTGCTGCTGTCCTGAGCAGGTGCAGGCATGCTCTGAGCCTCTGGGGGCTGCTCTGCACAGCCAACATATTTAATTGGGTGCCTGGGGAAACACAGGAGAAGACATCAGTGTTATTGTTTTGGGCAAGGGGAGTAGAGTTAGGAGAGACCAGAGTAATGGGAAAAGTGGAATTGGAATTTCAGTTGACTTCCCGAATCGGCTTCATTTAGATTAAATTGACCCCGAATCCTGTTAAGATGTGGCAATATCCTGTAACCTAGCGTCACTATGTTTACTATACCAACAAGGACAAGCCTTAATCAGAAGGAAAACAACTTGATTTCAAAGAATCCGTGACTGAGTCATGAGCAATCAGAGGGGGCTGCTGCCCAGCAGTCAGAGTTGAGAGAGGTGATATGGGAACGACCAGGTGGCTGACAAACTGAGAGAGACACACATTTTATCTTATCACTGTGGGGGGCTGGCCAGGCTGGGAGGTCAAAGTCAAAACCTAAAGCCATGTGGCTGCACAGAGAAAGTGACAACTGCATGCCGTCTGTTGACAGTCTGACGGTGTGACAGGGAAATGGACAAGTCAATGTCACAGCTGTCCTGTTCATCCTGGCATGGGACAACAGAGATCACCGGTCAGTCAGAACAAGGCTTTAAATAGTTCCACTAACAACAATGTCACATTTCTACTGGGGACAGAGGTCCTTGTCTTGAGCTCCAGTGTCAAAATACTTCAACACAAACTTGGCCTTGTCAACAGCAAGTCTATTGTCTAGTAGTGAGGTTTATAGGGTAAGTCATCTACTCTGCTTGGCCACTGGAGTCTGGTAGGACACAAATACTGTAAGCTGTACAGTGTTTGTTTACCTTTTAATTCATAGCCAACAGTCTTAATGTAACCCCTGAGAAGCCATGCTGATTTTAAGGCACTAGACAATGAATAACGTATCAGAGTGTGTGGCCATTTTAACAACAGAATGGATTGTGGAAGGACATGTACTCCCGAGCATCTGCTGACCAACTGGCAAGTGTCTTCACTGACATCTTCAACCTCTCCCTGACCGGGTCTGTAATACCAACATGTTTCAAGCAGACCACCATAGTCCCTGTGCCCAAGAACACTAAGGTAACCTGCCTAAATGACGACTGACCCGTAGCACTCACGTCTGTAGCCATGAAGTACTTTGAAAGGCTGGTCATGGCTCACATCAACACCATCATCCCAGAAACCCTAGACCCACTCCAATTTGCATACCAACCCAACAGATCCACAGATGATGCAATCTCTATTGCACTCCACACTGCCCTTTCCCACCTGGACAAAAGGAACACCTATGTGAGAATGCTGTTCATTGACTACAACTCAGCGTTCAACACCATAATGCCCTCAAAGCTCATCACTAAGCTAAGCTGGGAATAAACACCTCCCTCTGCAACTGAATCCTAGACTTACTGACGGGCCGCCCCCAGGTGGTAAGGGTAGGTAACAACACATCCGCCACGTTGATCCTGAACAAAGGGGCCCCTAAGGGGTGCATGCTTTGTCCCCTCCTGTACTCCCTGTTCACCCATGACCGCATGGCCAAGCACGACTCCAACACCATCATTAAGTTTGCCGACCACACAACGGCGGTAGGCCTGATCACCGACAAAGATGAGACGGCCTATAAGGAGGTCAGAGAGCTGTCAGTGTGGTGCCATGACAATAACCTCTTCCTCAACGTGATCAAGACAAAGGAGATGATCGTGGACTACGGGGAAAAAGAGGGCCGAGCACGCCCCCATTCTCATCGACGGGGCTGTAGTGGAGCAGGTTGAGAGCTTCACGTTCCTTGGTGTCCACATCACCAACAAACTATCATGGTCCAAACACACCAAGACAGTCGTGAAGAGAGCACGACAATGCCTATTCCCCCTCAGGAGACTGAAAAGATTTCGCATGGGTCCTCAGATCCTCAAAAAGTTCTACAGCTGCACCATCGAGAGCATCCTGACTTGCTGAGTCACCACCCGGGATGGCAACTGCTCGCTACAGAGGGTAGTGCATACGGCCCAGTACATCACTGGAGCCAAGCTTCTTGCCATCCAGGACCTCTATACCAGGCAGTGTCAGAGGAAGGCCCTGAAAATTGCCAAAGTCTCCAGCCACCCTAGTCATAGACTGTTCTCTCTGCTACCGCACGGAAACTGTACCGGAGTGCCAAGTCTACGTCCAAAAGGCTTCTTAACAGCTTCTACCCCCAAGCCATAAGACTGCTGAACAGCTAATCAAATGCCTACCCGGACTATTTGCATTGACCCCCCCCCCCCCCCCCCACCCACCCACACACACTTTTTTCTACGCTGCTGCTACTCGCTGTTTATTATCTATGCATAGTCACTTTACCACTACCTACATGTACATATAACCTCAATTACCTCGACTAACCTGTACCCCCGCACATTGACTCGGTTTCGGAACCCCCAGTACATAGCCTCGTTATTGTTATTTTGTTGCTCTTTTATTTTTATTTTTTTACATTCGTTTATTTAGTAAATATTGTATTATCTTAAACTGCATTGTTGGTTAAGGGCTTGCAAGTAAGCATTTCACGGTAAGGTTTACACCTGTTGTATTTGGCGCATGTGACAAATACATTTTGATTTGATTTAGACAGTAGAAAGAAACTAGACAGTAAAGCAAAAGTAGGCCTACTTGCCAAATATAGTAAAATGTCATCAAAACCATTAGCCAAGACTACATCCCTACACTTCTGAGGAATGTCAATGATGAGTCAAGATCAAATAGGCTAAACTATTATCTGTCACATCACCTACAGTGGGGGAAAAAAGTATTTGATCCCCTGCTGATTTTGTACGTTTGCCCACTGACAAAGAAATGATCAGTCTATAATTTTAAATTGTAGGTTTATTTGAACAGTGAGAGAGAATAACAACAAAAATATCCAGAAAAACGCATGTCAAAAATGTTATAAATTGATTTGCATTTTAATGAGGGAAATAAGTATTTGACCCCCTCTCAATCAGAACGATTTCTGGCTCCCAGGTGTCTTTTATACAGGTAACGAGCTGAGATTAGGAGCACACCCTAAAAGGGAGTGCTCCTAACCGCAGATTGTTACCTGTAAAAAAGACATGTCCACAGAAGCAATCAATCAGATTCCAAACTCTCCACCATAGCCAAGACCAAAGAGCTCTCCAAGGATGTCAGGGACAAGATTGTAGACCTACACAAGGCTGGAATGGGCTACAAGACCATCGCCAAGCAGCTTGGTGAGAAGGTGACAACATTTGGTGCCATTATTCGCAAATGGAAGAAACACAAAAGAACTGTCAATATCCCTCGGCCTGGGGCTCCATGCAAGATCTCACCTCGTGGGGTTGCAATGATCATGAGAACGGTGAGGAATCAGCCCAGAACTACACGGGAGGATCTTGTCAATGATCTCAAGGCAACTGGGACCATTGTCACCAAGAAAACAATTGGTAACACACTACGCCGTGAAGGACTGAAATCCTGCAGCGCCCGCAAGGTCCCCTGCTCAAGAATACATATACATGCCCGTCTGAAGTTTGCCAATGAACATCTGAATGATTCAGAGGACAACTGGTGAAAGTGTTGTGGTTAGAGGAGACCAAAATGGAGCTCTTTGGCATCAACTCAACTCACCGTGTTTGGAGGAGGAGGAATGCTGCCTATGACCCCAAGAACACCATCTCCACCGTCAAACATGGAGGTGGAAACATTATGCTTTGGGGGTGTTTTTCTGCTAAGGGGACAGGACAACTTCACCGCATCATTTGACGGGGCCATGTACTGTCAAATATTGGGTGAGAACCTCCTTCCCTCAGCCTGGGCATTGAAAATGGGTCGTGGATGGGTATTCCAGCATGACAATGACCCAAAACACACGGCCAAGGCAACAAAGGAGTAGCTCAAGAAGAAGCACATTAAGGTCCTGGAGTGGCCTAGCCATTCTCCAGACCTTAATCCCATAGAAAATCTGTGGAGGGAGCTGAAGGTTCGAGTTGCCAAACGTCAGCCTCGAAACCTTAATGACTTGGAGAAGATCTGCAAAGAGGAGTGGGACAAAATCCCTCCTGAGATGTGTGCAAACCTGGTGGCCAACTACAAGAAACGTCTGACCTCTGTGATTGCCAACAAGGGTTTTGCCACCAAGTACTAAGTTATGTTTTGCAGAGGGGTCAAATACTTATTTCCCTCATTAAAATGGAAATCATTTTATAACATTTTTGACATGCGTTTTTCTTGATTTTTTTGTTGTTATTCTGTCTCTCACTGTTCATATAAACCTACCATTAAAATTATAGACTGATCATTTCTTTGTAAGTGGGCAAACGTACAAAATCAGCAGGGGATCAAATACTTTTTTCCTCTACTGTATGCTTCACGGAGTCGTGTCTGAATGAGGACATGGTTAATATAAATCTAGCTGGTTTTTCTATGCATCCGCATGACAGAACAACAGTGTCTTGACAACTCAAGGGCGGGGGCGTGTCTCTCTTTGTTAACAACAGATCGTAGGCGATCCCTAATATTAAGGAAGTCTCGAGGTTCTGCTTACCAGACTGAGAATAGCTCATGATAAGCTGTAGACCATACTACACTGAACAAAAATATAAAACGCAACACCATATCCCATATTTCATGAGCTGAAATAGAAGATCCTAGAAATGTTCCATACGCATAAAAAGTTTTTTTCTCTCAAATGCTGTGTACAAATTTGTTTACAACCCTGGTAGTGAGCATTTCTCCTTTGCCAAGATATGCCACAACTGTCAGGTGGATGGATTATCAAGAAGCTGATTAAATAAACAGCATGATCATTACACAGGTGCACCTTTGCCTATAATTTCCACCTGTTGTCTATTCCATTTGCACAACAGCATGTGAAATTTATTGTCAATCAGTGTTGCTTCCTAAGTGGACAGTTTGATTTCACAGAAGTGTGATTGACTTGGAGTTACATTGTGTTGTTTAAGTGTTTAAGTGTTTAAGTGTTCCCTTTTTTTTTTGAGCAGTGTATATTGGTTCAGTGTATTTCCCAGCATATTTTTCGTAGCTATCCATTTACCAACACAAACCGATGCTGGTACTAAGACCGCACTCAACGAGAAATATAGGGCCATAAGCCAAAAAGAAAATGTTCATCCAGAGGCAGCGCTCCTAGTGGGCGGTAATTTTTATGCAGAAAAACTGAAATCCTTTTTAACTCATATCTACCAGCAAGTCACCTGTGCAACTAGAAAAAAATATATAATAACTCCACACACAGAGACATATAGAAAGCTCACCCTTCATTTGGCAAATCTGAACAGAATTCTATCCTCCTGATTCCTGCTTACAAGCAAAAACTCAAACAGGAAGTACCAGCGACACACTCAATTCAGAAGTAGTCCGAGAAAGCGGATGCTAAACTACAGGACTCTTTTGCTAGCACAGACTGGAATACGAAGCATGTGACAAATAAAATTGTATTTGATTTTGCTACACATTCCATAATTTGTTTAACCAGAGAGGCTCGTAAACAATAACTAATGCTGCATACTCCAAGAAAGGTTCAAATCTCACCTTTACGGTAAAAAAAATATATAAATTGCTGAGGTGTAGTCACAAGCTCAAGTAAACAGTACAAATATGATAAAATATGAAATATTTTATATGTTGTATTTCTTATTCAACAAAACTGTATGAATGAGTCTTGAAATGACTTATGTTTTCTAAATATAGTATAATCAAATTATAAAATGACTAACTATAAGATTTCACCTTCCTCACAACTGTAAAATACATATTTGTATGTTCAGTGTTACAGAAAATGTGCATAATTTCTAAAGGTCTCTCTTGATCAAAACGTCTGCGGCCATCACTGTGAACGTATCACACAGCTCTAGCTTGGCTACCTGAACTCGTTAGGAACTTGTCTTTCATGTCTATGACAAACAGAAAGTGCTATTTTTTTTTTTTTTTTTTATCAATTAATTCATTATTTTAGATTATTGGCTATAAATTGATCTCCAAACAGGGCTTGAATTTATCTTTTGTGGCAACTTATCCTTCAGACAAGTAGGACAGATTTTTTACTTGTCCGCGAGCTCAAATCACTTATCCCAAAACTAGAAAAAGGTCTGTAACACCACGGGCCAAAAAGGTGACTGAAAATTGTGTTGTATGATGCAAGGAACCACTTCACAAAATAACACTCATTATCATCACTGGTATTGACGACAGAGGACTGCTGGTCTCTGATCCCATGTATCACACAGTATATCCTGCCGTTGACGCCTTGAGAAGGGCACTTAACCCTCCATAAAGTAGAATACTGCACTGACAGGCTACTGTATAAAACACGTGGTCCGTCAACCCTCCATCTGGAGAGCAACTGGGTGTGCAGGCTTTTGATCCAACCCTGCTCAAACGCACCAGAGTCAGCTTATCAAGGTCCCGTTGAGCCACTGATATTTTACAATGTGGGGTGTTCGAGCATGAATGGAGCAAAAGCCTGCACACCCAGTAGCTCTCCTGGAGGATGGTTGGCCACCCTGCAACATTACAATCGAATACGTTTTATGTCTTTATAAAATAATTCCCTCATTCAATGAACCAGGGATCATATGGCTAAGATGAGTGAGGTAGCTAACTAAGATGTTTATCTATTTGTAAGGTTAAAATATTCAGTGTTCAGGGGAGATCTTGACAGCATAGGAGTTACTTGTCAATAAGGCTATTCTAAGATTTTTTTAACAAATTTTTTAACTTTGTCAGAATTACATGGCCAGTATTGAATAGCGGAGAATCCTAGCCAATTTTGAGCGCTTGAGAGACGGTTTTATAACCAGAGTATGCAGCATTGGTTTCAACTGAGCACCCGTATCCACTGCGCACCTGTATCAACTGTGGTTATACACGAGTGCCGGTGGAAGGTTTTTAGGACATTGGACACAATAAATGACATTAATACAAGCTAATAGCTAAATAGTTAACTACCAAGATAGCCAATTCAAAACATAGTGTAGTTTGGCAGGTTATCTAGTTAGTATAATGTATATCATTATTTTACCTACCTCTCTCCCCTCTGGAAGGCCCACTGGCACACACAGGTGATGCATACACCATGACTTTTCCAGGATTTCCCTTGCTGACCAAAAATTATGCATTGATCTCAAAAACGCATCTCGCAACTGCATGATTGAAAGACCGCTTGTGCCTGTCAATGCAGGCCTACAATAATTATACTCTGATGCTCTCTGCAAGCAGACAAGCGTTAATGTCGAGCCCTGTCTAAATGTACTACAGAGACGAAACCACTCTCTACTGCTGAGCTACAATGTAAGAATTCCAGGCATATGCGTTGTTAGTGGCTGTGACGTAAGGTTCAGCCAGGAGTTGATGGACAGTCAGAAGACCGAATTAAATGGTAGGAGGGACATATCAGCTTCTAGTGGTGTCACATTTCACATCCTGCTTCACACAGGCAAAAGAGACTTCCCTGATTCTCACGGACACAGGAGTATATCACTCAATGGAATCCATTTCAATCTATGTTCTCCACAAATCGATTTAGAAGCTAAAATGTCTGTTGGAACCGGCTTGTTGACCATGTAACGTACGAAGCGAACAATTTAGTGTGAGAAACCAGGCTAGGTTCTTTGACCTTTCCTCGATAAGGTCTTCAGGCTATTTAAATATCTGACTGAGTATGAATGTAGCATTGGTGTGTAGTTAAAGTAAACTAGGTGCATTCTTCTCCATAAGCACCTCTGGATGGACCATGTCAACTGTTGTGTCAAAGGATTTACAGCCAGGGGTCAAGACCTAATCGCAGCTAGCCTGCTAGCTGACTGACTAACGTTACGTGGGCTGTAAATCCCCTCAAGAGCTGAAGAGTCAAATCCTGTCTTTCACAGAACAGAACACACGCCCTCAGGCTCAGTACTGGCCGTGCAACAACCCAGCAAAGCAATGGCATACAATGCAATGCCAGTTTTTTTGACTTGATCTATTTTTAAAAGCTGTCCTATTCAGTATTATATAGGAGTGTTGTTTATTTAACTAATAGTTCCATGTTTGTTGCAATGGTGATGGATGGTGAGGCAGGACGAGGGCGGCATTTGACGGATTGTTGACATACCCTGAATTTGATAGCTAACTAGCTAATGACACTGAAAACAAAACAATAACACGGAAAAAATGAACAGTTTAATTGAACTAGTTAGGTATAGTAACTGGCAAACTGCATTTGACATCTCAGACGAGTCGACTGAACAAGCTACAGTAGTTAGTTACTGTATAGTATAGAGAGCTACGTTAATTTACCACTTGGCTAGACAGCGAGTGGCTAGCTACCACTAAAAAACAACTAGCAGCGAGCTAGTTAACGTTATGCTTGTTGTAGTTCATTATTTTAGCATCTCTTCGAACGACTTTTGAATAACGTTACTAAGTGCTACAAAACATCTTTCTTGATATGAAAGTGAAAGAAAGTACTGTAAGGCTGTACTTACCAACACGGTAAAAACACAAGTAGGCACACTGTCACAACTCGCCACAGTCTCTTTTTCATCATCATCCCGCAGGGACCAACATTCTCGCCGTTTACCTACAAAATGTATCAATACTGTCGTTATTCAACAGTTGTATGTTTTAAGTCCACGTAGTAGCTATCGAACTTCTAAATTGACAAGCTACAGATCTGACATCTAAAACTGCTAGCTAGCTAGTTTCCTACAAGTGTATTGTACTGTTGGCTGTCAAATCCAGTGGTGGTGTGTACTGTCTGGAGACCTTGCGTACGTACCGCCAACCAGCCCCAGCTGTCATCGTGTCCCCCCGCTCTGTCCAATGAAAACGCAGTAAAAATCTAAGACAGTACAGTATGAAGACAAGCAGAAACTGCTTCTCTAATAGAAATATCCGATATAGCTTTGAGTCGATGTCATGGCGACGTTGGATAGCTAAACTCATGAGCAGACACGTCCAACGGTCATCTCGCGCCGAACTGCGCATGTGCAAGCCGTCACCTCAAAAGCAGCTTTCGATATAAAGTTGTTTTTGACGAAAATGAAAACGTGTCAGTTTGTCACTTTCACGAGGTTGTAATAATAACATGTTCCACTACTTAATATATTGGCTCGAATCCAGGTTGTGCCTTTAGATTTCAAGAAAATTAACAACTAAGAAAGTTTAGTAAGATGGCAGACAGACAGACATGGCATCTCTGCATCTAGCCCGCAACCGGAAGGCTCTCCAGAGGCTGGTGCAGTCTGCCCAACGCATCACTGGGGGCACGCTGCCTGCCCTCCAGGACACCTACAGCACCCGATGACACAGGAAGGCCAAAAAGATCAAGGACATCAACCAACCGAGCCAAGGCCTGTTCACCCCGCTAACATCCAGAAGGCGAGGTCAGTGCAGGTGCATCAAAGCTGGGACCGAGAGACTGAAAAACAGCTTCTAACTCAAGGCCATCGGACTGTTAAATAGCCATCACTAGCCGGCAACCCCGCGACTTTAGAGGCTGCTGCCCTATATACATAGACATGGAATCACTGGTCACTTTGGAACACTAGTGACTTTAATAAATGTTTACGTACTGCTTTACTCATTTCATATGTATATACTGTATTCTATTCAATGCCACTTCGACATTGCTTGTCCTAATATTTCTATTTTTCTTAATTCCATTATTTTACTTTTAGATTGTGTGTATTGTTGTGAATTGTTAGAGCTAGGAATTGTTGGAGCTAGGAACACAAGCATTTCACTATAGCAGCAATAACATCTGCTAAATATGTGTGACCAATACAATTTTATTTGATTTTAATGTTTTTCACTTCTCTCATTGACTTCTCTAACCCCAAACCCCGGCCTGGTCTGCTTCACAAGCGTTCCCGGAAGTCTCGCGATGTTGCGCCTCTGGGTTTAGAAACTCTGTGGTTAAGTTGAAAGATTTTCAAAAAGTGAGGTAGCTCTCAAATTCCCAACTATCACACAAATAAGTGTAAAATATAAAATAAAAATATTTTGTTGTTGATTACTGGATATGTGAATGGACTTTTACAGTAAATTGGCAAATGACTCATTGAGTTGGAGCTTTCAAAAACAAATGAGTTGGAGCTTTCAACTGAACCCCCTAAAAATGTCTGAGTTGCTTTCTTTTCTCATTGTCTGTTAGAAAATATCCCACTTAAGACAATAACCAAATTCTTGTGTGCATATTAATATAATAATGTAGTTACAATGACGTAAGACCATAGTCTTCTCTGTGTAGAACTGTATTTCATGACCAGTGGCGATTTTAGCATGTAAATCTTGGTGGGGCTAACAAAAAAAATAATAATCTTAGATGAATGCCAGCAAAGCCACGACACAACACTAAACAATACATTAATTGCACTATAACGGTGACAAACGGTGCCCACAAACTGTTAGGGTCTACATAAAGCTGTCCCAACAGCAGAGCTTTATTTTCAGGACCATGTAGTGAATCCTTACCACTGCTACACCTGGCTATCAACAGAGTCTTCTCTGGCAGCGAAACAGTTAATTTAGCCTAATTTACTGCCATTAAAAAAACATAGCTGATATGGCTGACTTGCTTTAACAAATGGGGTTTCTACTGTATATTGAGATGTACAACTATGACATAAGGGGATAACGAGCGCATAAGAGGCAATCCGTAATTTGGATTAAGACATTAATGAGCGAACTGGGACGGACGTAGTCAATATAACTATTTGTTCAGCACTTTTGAAATGTACAGCAACAGAATTCAGAACATGGGCCGTTCTTACAGTATTCTCCCTGCACACCAAGTCAGAGCCGTATGATAAATAAAGGGGATATAAGCAGACAATGAAAGCTCTTACAATATTCAATGATTACATTTCTCTAAAACAGGCTATAGGATACATGTGCACCACCAAGTCAGAACAGTAGGCTAAATTATGAAGGGGAAAGTGACCAAATTATTAGGGTGAGGCAGATGGGCTACTAAAAGCTCACTACACAACATACACTTAGTATTACTTTCTTAGCTACAGTATGCATATCTCCCTGGCATTTTCCATCATTTATACAAGACATTTTTGGACTCACCTTGTTGCGCAGTGCTCACTTGAACAGGAAGGTGGCGACTTGGAATTCCGAGTTGGATGACCATTCAAAATAATTTTCCCAGTTGGAGCTAGTTTTATCTGAGTTCCCAGTTGTCTTGAACTCAATGAAGTCTGAGATTTCCCAGTTCCGAGTTTCCAGTTGTTTTGAACACGGCAGAAGTCATGCTGGATTGACAGCATGGCCAATGTATTCAATATTTTCTGGCCCATGGCGTTAACCCCTTTTTCGTGATATCCAATTGGTAGTTACGATCTTGTCTCATCACTGCAACTCCCCTACGGACTCGGCGAAGGTCGAGAGCCAAGCCGCACTGCTTCTTGACACACTGCTCGCTTAACCCGGAAGCCAGCTGCACCAATGTGTCGGAGGAAACACTGTCAAACTGACGGCCGTGAGGTCAGCTTGCAATCGCCTGGCCCGCCACAAGGAGACGCTAGAGCGCGATGAGACAAGGACATCCCGGCCGGCCAAACCCTCCCCTAACCCGGACGATCCTGGGACAATTGTGCACCGCCTCATGGGTCTCCCGGTCACAGCCGGCTGTGAGACAGCCTGGGATCGAACCCGGGGCTACAGTGGCGCCTTAGCACTCATTGTTGAATTTGAGATTTCCAACTTGTTGTGTAATGTTTATGTCCAATGGCCGATGAGCACCGATACGTTTTATCTATCATTTCTCTTCATATGACAAGGATTGCAACGGATTTGCCAGTAGATTGCCGACTTGATGCATGACGATGACTCCTCGTCTAGCTTGCTAGCTAATATTTTGAAAGTATGATGACGGTGACATGATCAGTCCAATCAAAGCTATGGTAGATATAACGTGATTTGACGTCATTTTGCGGTGACAGTGTCCCCATGAGTGACAGAACACTGAGCCAATCACGGCGCAACTAGAGAACATTACCAAACCCTACGTTTCGTATTTTCTGGTGGCTGCCCCACCACCACAGAAAGCACCGAGCTAGGCTGAAAACACCTGCATTTGGAGCTGCCTGACTCAAGAAAGAAAACAAGCAAAAGTGATGCAATGCAACCACTGATGTATATAAACCCTGGATTGCTATGTATTGACGCTATGTATTGGCCTGTTTGAGGCTTTGAAGCCACCGGTCGGTCATATTGGCAATGTACGGAAGGAGCAGTCCTCCATAGGAATTGATGGAATTCCACAGCATTTCAATATTTTTGTTGTAGTGGGGACAGTAACAGTAGAACATATATATACACACACACACACACACACACACATACATATATGTTTAGCTAACATACTGGATAGTTTAGAAGTATGCATTAATGTATCTGTAATAGAATAAAGAGCAAAAACAAATTTTTACATTAAATGCATTTCTATAGCTTCCAAAATATATATTTTTTATAACGGTGGGGGAGTGCCAAGATGGAGGCGCAGTGGTTTCAAAACAGTGCCCCCTGTGAGTCCTCTAGTGTATATATACATATTTGAATGTAACTGTGAGGTGTTCATTTACCCCATAATAAATTGAATAGTTTCGTTCCAAAATCCTTTTCATCAGAAATTGTTTATGGGTGTTTAAAATATGACTGTTCTCAGATTTTTTATCAATAGATTTTAGATGTGTATTCAAATGGGTTGTGTTGCTAAATACTATATATTCATTGTTTAGCTGGAATGGAATGTTTGTATCCTGTATATTTGACTTATGCGGTTGTCATCTAGCCATCTTAAGAGGAATACACTTACAGTAACTAAGTCGCTCTAGATAAGAGCATCTCTTAAATGACTAAAATATTAAATGTACATTTTTACATAGAGATTTCATTATTGTATTGATTCATTTGTACACTTTTTTTAATAAAAAAAAAATGTAGTTATAACATTTGACTGTAAAACTTAGTAGTATACTCGGAGTGAGGCAGATATACAGTATAGCATTTTGCAACACAACATGTCTCTGAAATAAAACCAAGTGATAATTTTTTATACATATGTCATTGAACACCTCATGCCATGATTAGATAGTGACAAAACATACCAATATAAGTTCTTTAAACAATAAAAGGTCACTTACCAACATTGCTGAAAATGGATGTATAGCTTTTTTGAATTAAACTTCAATTGTAGGCCTGCAGTTAGTTATGGCTACCCACCGCCATCTTCTGGAGGAATACGTATACTGTTCCTGAGTGTATCATGGATTATGGTTATGCTGATAGCCTAATACATGCACCACACCACAATATAATCCGTTGATTCATTTTAGTTGAGTGGATTTTTGATTCATTTAAAAACAAACCCGCCGTCTTAGTGTGCAGTGCAGTCAAGGTCCTTGAAAGAATTGAACGTGTATGTTCAGCTACTGTTTTTAGTTACAGAGGGGCTAATGGGTTGGCATGCAGGGGTTAGTCAGGGAAATATATTTTGAAGAGAAACACTATGAACAAATGAAAAGTGAGAGGGGAATAGTTTATTTTAGAGAGATACAGACACACAAATAAAATATCCACTGTTGTTGCAATTCAATTCCCCAATTACTTGTTATGTCTATCTATACCCTCCCACAGGCGAGATATTTTGTTGATGTTCTGCTTAATATTGTATTATTTCCTTTCATGCCATTGAAGTGGTCTAACTTCCAGATAAAGAAGTAGAGTGAGATGCTACTAGAGACACGGAGTGCTAGATTGTAACAAGGTCATTATAGTCAACAGTTCTCATTAATACCTATGTTTGTATGTGTATATACACACACAGCAGGAAACAGTTTCAAAAAGAGGACAGGCCCACACAATAACATACTGACAGAGAACACTTTAGACAAATCCACCTTAAGCTCTGGCACAGTGGCTGAAAATAAATGGGGAGGTGGTGAGTGAGAGGAGAAAAAGGTTTTACACATGGAGAGAGTTCTGGAGTGGCCTGTGATCTGTCATGAACATGCGGGAGGCTTCAACCCAACCTGAGGAAAAGGCTAAATGGAACACGTCACCATGTTCTCAGTCATACAGGGATATGTATATTCCCATAAATTGTGGTAGGCGAAGTAATATCAGTGAACTTTTCTGTCTGTCTTTGTGTTGGGAACACCCTCCCCTCCATCTTTCCAACCAGCCTCTGAGTTTGAGCTTAAAAAAAAAAAAGGTGTGAGGAAGATGCCCACTTGACCAGCAATACAGCAGATACAGGCATACCAGACTCCATTGACAGGGTTAAGTGCATTTATTGCGGCGGTTGTGTGTGAAATAATATACTGTTGGTACTGGTCCTCAGCCTTGTTATATGTGTATCGGCTGCTGCGGCTGCTGCTACTACAACACAGGAACAAATCACACAACGATCCAACATCAAATTACTCTCAAGGGTCTTGATTTATTAACAGCTTGGACCATGAAAACAAATACAACTTAAAACAGCAACAAACGTGCAGACAGACAATACATGCACACGGGGTTGACACAGACACACTCTCACACACACACCCTTTCGTCTCTAAGAGAAGAACACCTAGGCAAAAACATACAGAAAGGGGGTGTTGTACAATGTGTTATATATAATACTAAAACGAACTTGGCATATATATATATATATATATATATATAGGCCAATTTTTCCGCCTCCCACATACACACAAGTACGTGCAGTAAAAGCAGCCTATGTGCCATGCTGCATTTGGAATGGGTAGGGCAGTGCCACTGCTGAGCATAGATATGTAGAGAAGCAGCAGCTGGGGTGGAGGGGTTCTACGCAGGTTGTGTTCTAGTTAAGGGAGATGGAAGTTCTAGAAGTTCGGAACTGAATCTGCTAAGCAAACCTGGAGCACAGGCGAGCACAAGCGCACATAGAGATATATACACCACAAGACAAGCACCATACTGTACATAGATACATGGACATTGATCGTCACCTGGGCAAAGGGTTCAATGTCTGCACTGGGGGGAGGGGGGGGGGGTAAAGACCAAGGAGAGATAGATAGCAGAGGGGCTTGGGGAGGATAGGGGAAGGATGAGCGCTGGAGGATGAGCTAGGGGATAAACACTAGTCCCTTTAGAGATCGCAAGCTCCTTTGACTGCTTATGATGGGGGGATATTTCTTGTTGGAGAAGGAGGGGGTCGCCTACTGGTGGAGAGGAAGGGAGGGTGGGAGGGCAGTAGTGTTTAGAGGCCAAAGGATGACAGAGGGAGAGGGAAGAATGAGAGGGGGAAGGAAGAGTGAGAGGGGGGAGAGAAGAGAGGGAAGAGTGAGGGAGAGAGAGAGGGAAGACAAGCAGATAGTTTAAGACGGGTTTAAGACGGGTTAAAAACAGGCAATCACATTACTTTTTACTTTAATTTTTTTTTTTTTAAACCATTCAGTTGTGTATATTACTTTGTTTTTTAAATGTTATTTGTCATTTCTTAAAGTCATCTCATCTCAAGGCAGTAGCATCCAGCCAACCATTTAACGTCATCTCCGTGCTCCCCATTGAACGAGTCATCCTTTTTAGCAAGGCTAGTAGTAGCTAGCTGGCTGACAAAATCATTTTACTAGTTCGTCAATGTAGATAAGGCATACTTTCAAGGCTGCTCATTACCAACTACTATAACTATCCATTGGGTAGAGCTACCTCACAAACTGTCTCTATCCCGCTCGTCGTTATGTTGTGTTGCGTCATTCCTCTCTCATGCGGAAAGAACAGGTGCAATGGATTAGGGTCATTGTAACTAATTACCACGTTTCTGCGCTGAACTAAGTTGAATATTTGCCTAACTTCCAAATCAGCCCAGCGTCCCACATAGTTTTTGACTTTATTTCTCATGGAAGATTTGATTTCTCTCTAGAGAAACGTCAGGTTGAGCTCACAAAAAAAAAAAAGAAAAGAAATGGAATTCAAGTAATTTAACTGACGTCGGTCAATTCGTTGTTTAATAACCAGGAAAATGTAGCACTTTCGTTAATCACTAAGAGATTCACTTGAGCTTGTGGACTCTTCCTTGTTTCAGTAACCACAAACCACTGGAATGTGTTTGTGTGTTTTACTTGAACTAATAACCCTCCAAATATTCCGCTTAAGATAATGGAACGTCTATACATGATGTAGGGAACCGAGTCAGGTTAGCTATATGGTCAGGAAAAACTCAGGGTTACCCCTGGTTATGGGTACCAAAGTGGTCAGTGTCTCCATGTCCATATATATCAGACCCTTTTATCCAAAGGCCAAAGCAACTTAGTGAGTACACACATTTTTCATATGTGATCCCTGTGGGAATTGAACCCACGATCTTAGCATGATCACGCTCTTACCAACTGAGCTACGCAGGAGCATATAGGCCTAAAGTAGGATGCCCTGGCCTCACCTGGGGATGCTGGGAGGGGCCCGGTTGGGGCGGCTGGGGACCTGGGGGCTGTCAGCACTGTTGTTGAAGGGCCCCAGGGGTCCTGGGCGATTAGGAGGGGGTGGAGCCCCTCGCCCTCCTCCGGGACTAGGGCGTTGGCCTGATGACATCCTCCTGGAACCAGTGGGGCTGGTTGGAGGAGACCTGGGGGGGGGGTGGGGCATCAGTACCCTTTCATGCATGACATATTCTTGACATCACAAATAGTTAAGTCTTATCCATGTTAATTTTTTCTTGCAACAGTCTCCCAGTAAAAGAGAAAAAAGTGACAGTCTTCAAACACGGTTCTCCTGCTCGCCAACCCAACATCTTCACCTGTAGGCCAACAGTTGACTCCATTACACTTAGATATCTATGGAAGTCATTATCCGTGGACTACCAGGATGCCTACCTGTTTCCGCCTCCACTGCGCCAGTCGTTCACGGGCGGGGGCATGGGGGTGGAGATGGTGGTGGTGGAGATGTCTCCTATGATGGCCAGGGCCTCCTTCAGGGACTGGTGGGTCCTGAGGACCTCGTCCCTCCTCTGGACCTGCTCCTGGGACTCATCCATCAGGGCGCCCTGGTCCCCGGCCGAGTACAGCTGGGCCAGCAGCTCCGCGTTGATGAAGTCCTTCACCTGGTGGCGGGGGAGAGAGTTGATGGATCGATCAATCATTCAAATTATTTTCTAAAGCTCTTTTTACCATTGTTGTCACACAGCGTTATACAGTAACCAGGCCTGTTTGAGTTAGCTTGCCTGGCACAACGGAACCGATTGAATCATGTGAAAAGTTGCACACCAGCCAGGCTCAAGCGAACGCTGAAAGTACTTGAAAAAACGCCAAGTACTATTTGAACCCATGCCCGATACCATTCCGCCAGCGTGGAGCAGAGGTCCCTTACATTACTGATCATGAGGTGCATGATGGTCTTGGGCATGAGGTCACGGATGCACTTGTTGACGATGGCCATGTAGGAGTCGACCAGGTTCCGGATGGTTTCCACTTTCCGCTCCAGCTGAGGGTCCATGGAGAAGTTGTCCTGGGACGAGGACGATGAGCCGCCTCCCTCACTTTCCACCTGGAGGAAGACAGCTTTAAGTTAACACACCTGTATTTAGTGATACAGATCTTGTGGCTTGCATCTTTAGATGTAGAAAACTCCTGTGCATATCAAATGACAAATAATTGAATTTGTAAAGCGCTTTTCATTACACATGGAAATCACAAAGCTCTGTACATCAGCAACAACCTTAAGAAAGGCTTTAAAAAAAAAAGGGCTAAAAACTTTTAGCAAAAATGTGTCACTGTAACAGTAGCATATATGCATGTCAGTCTCTCGTGGTTCAAAGTGGAAGAGAGATTGACGTCGTCACTAATTGTTTTTGTAAGAAGTGTTGACAAGCTGAACGCACCGAGGTGTCTGTTTAAAATACTAGCACACAGCTCAGACACCCACGCATACCCCACAAGACATGCCACCAGAGGTCTCTTCACAGTCTCCAAGTCCAGAACAGACTATGGGAGGCGCACAGTACTACATTAAACCATGTCTACATGGAACATTATTCCACATCAGGTAACTGATGCAAGCAGTAGAATCAGATAGATAGATATCTATATATATCTATATCTATCTATATATATTTTTTTTTAAACAGGTATAAATAAACCTTATGGAACAACGGAGACTATAGAGACGCACACACAAAAAGGTACAGACACTCATGGTTGTTGTACGGTGGCATTATAAAGTTTGTATTGTACATTTTGTATTGTAAGTATGTAGTGGTGAAATGATGTTATATGATGTACTGTTTAATGGGGAACAGTATGGGGACCCTTAATAAATACAAATATCAAATCAACAAGGTGTAGCCTACATCTATTGTGACTCACTACACCATCTTCACAGTTACATCAAACTTCACTGAGAAAGAGAGGATGGAGAAAGGGAAAATAAAGTGATATGATGGCTCACCTGGGAAGCGATAGGATGGATGACATAACAGAAGTGCAACATGGGAAGTGAGCGAAGGGTAGTCATGGGTAATAGGGAACAGGATAAACAGGGCAGATGAGGTGGACAATAAGTTGCAGTGACTAATATGCAGTGACACCACGGTAAGTGGTCACAGTGGTGGGCACCAGGGTTGGGGTCAATTTCAATTCAGCCAATTCAGTTCACTTCCTGAACTGAAATGGAATTGACCCCAACCCTGGTGGCCAGTGCAGTGGTCACTCACATTAGAAGACCTTTCGGGGTAGACTCCAGCGCGCAAGAGAGAAGCCCTCCAACTGTCCACCTCTTCCTGAGTGTCACAGGCCAGCTCCAGGAAACGATTGTCCTTGTACACATTCCTGTCAGACCACAACACAGGGGAGGGGAAGAGGAAGTTAGTTACGCTTCCGGGTCATTTTTAGGGGCACGTGGCAGGCTCATCAACTTAAATAAAAGGAAGAAAACGAGCCCACCAGACTATCTGGTTTCTGTCCCCTTCTACAGTATGCATCGTTATTATTAAAACAAGTTGTACTAAAGTAGGAATATTCTAAGTAGAAGTGGTGCAATAATATTACAAGTGATGTTAAGATGCGTCTGTCTGCTTTCCGACCTTTGTTCTGTGTTGAAGATGGCAAAGGCGTGCTTGCTGGACATGAACCCTTTCTCCACGTCGCGCACCTTCAAGTTGTCCAGAGGGAGCATGTATTTCTTCTCCTTCTCCTGAGAAACAAACAGAAAGGGAGGTACCATCAGCAGGTTTTACAATATAAACAAGCAACTGCAAAGAACCATGTTAGGGAAATGTTTACTTCGTTTCTGATTACTATCTGATCTCTGCGTGTCATATTATGTTTATTTCTCAGCTTGATTTTTAAAATCAACAGGTTGGCTGAGTCGGGCGATGATCCAGGGAGAAAAAGGGAGAGAATGGGGAATGTGGAAAGATGAGTAGGGAGAAGGAGAAGTTGGGGGGAGCACAGAGGTGGAGACTGAGTGGAGTGGGAGGAAGAATGAGAGTGGGAGGTAGAGCGGGGCGGGGAGGGGGGAGAGAGAGGGGGAGACGACATGTGGAAGTCATTAGTGTGTGGGTCGTTCTCCACGGTATGTTCGAAAAGGGAGGGAGAGCTGGGGCCGGAGGAAACGTTCTGGCTACGATAAAGAGGAGAAATACAGATGTGGAGAAACACAGGGGACTCCGGGAATGCGCTGTGGTGTGCAACTGAATGCATGGACGCCGGATCAAACAGAGGGCTGCCGGTCAGGATAACACTGAGCATGACACGGTTTTAATCGTGAGTACAAAGCGTTGATAGAGAGTACAATTTACTGTAGAATTCTCCATCACACACACTCCATCAATCCTCACCATCTCAATTCTTCTCTCTCCATTATCCCTCCCCCTCTTATTCCTTCAATATTTCTACTTTCCTTTCCAGAGGCCCACTTCCTGCCTGATTTTCCGGGGAGTGAGGGAGAAGGAGAGCGAGAGATTAAATGACAGCCTGGCGTTAAGACTTGACATCTGGTACTGCTTAACAGCACAGAGAGATGGAGTGCAAGAGAAGGAGGGAAGAACTTCCAGAGCGGAGTTTAGAAAGAGAGGGAGACCTGAAGAAGAAACAACGTGAAGGATTTCAAAAAGTGGTTCAACAGACGTGTCCATATGTGACCCCCTGCAGAGCGATGGTAGGGTCTCACTAGGATCGGAGGGTCTCACTAGGTATGAAACGAGAAAAGAACCATTGCCGACTTCTCTCGGTTGTATTCCCCAAGGGGTCACTCCAACCCATATATGGTCACACGTGTCCCTCCCTCTTCCTCCATCTCTCCCTCTTTTTCCTTCCCTCTCTTTTTTTGCAATATCCCCTCCCTGAGTGCTCAGACAGTCTGTCCCGGTCGGTCGTCTGAGTGAATGTGCCACGTCAAGCCTGGATACTCTGCAAGGCCGGCATGACCCGGACGGACAGCGAGGGGAGCAACACCCAGAAACACAACAGACAATTGACAGAGAGGGGGGAGAAGAGGCGACACAGACGGGTGAAAAGAAAATAAGTTTTGGGGTTTGAGAGGGGGGGGATCCCTACTTCTTGATGCCAAAATGGAGGAGGAAGGAAGACAAAGATCAGCGAACGTTACTGCCTACGGAATGGCAGAGAGTCAATGTCTTTGGGGCCTAAGACAGTCTGTCCGGCTCCGTCCTCCCAGTGTTCAGACTACCTGTTCATTGTCATACTGGTGTACAGTAGTCTGCACATTGGTTAGACTGGGCAGGGAAGCACTTCTCTTCTATTTGGGCAAACACTGGCTTTCAAGGAGGTTTCATAGTGGGTTTGACTATCTACACTCCACCACCGACCATCTTCCACTGCCGTTTGCTCATCTCTTTGCTTCGTCTTCTACTCTGTGTCTGTGTCGGGTATCGGTTCCTATTTTGTACTTTTTTAATGTTCTGACTGCATTTAAGACTTATTTTACGTCGTGGAATAAATGTATATCATTGGTTAAAAAAAAATGAAGAAAAAAAGACCTATATAATGTTAAAAAGGTCAGTCAGGTCTCAGACCAATGTGTTCTAATCTCCTTGAAACAGTCTGTTTACTAAGTGTACGGTATAACAGCAATAGAAGTGTGTAGGCTCCTGGATCTTTACACAAAGAATCCAGCCCCGACTCTGATGCAGTAGATGGGAGAGGGAGGAGCAGCAGAGGCTCCGTAGACTCAAACAGTCATGCAAAGTGGTCAATCCATCAAGTCCTGCTTCAAATACAAAAACGCATCCTTCCAGTATTTCATTGGCGTTAGGTTGGGAGGTCACAGTAACAATGTTGCCTAAAGATACAGTCAAAGTCAGAGATAAATGATAATACTATTATATTCTAACTCTGTGGTCAAACTATTGTGTGGCAGATGGTCTTCTGTCCAGTGTGTATAAGCAGCTAAAATAATATTTCACTGATGATATAATAAACCAACTAGAGGAGAGGTCTAGTGGTTTGGTGGGGCTAGTGGATGATGGTGTTAAAAATATGAATAAGGTTTATGTATGTAAGGTTATGTTACAGTAAATTACTGTATTGGGAGTTGTGTACTGTATAGGGAATCATATTTGATTGGGTAGGGATGCTACTGTAGGATTAGCAATGGTGGTGGGAACACGATTAATGTAATATTAGGGTGGCTGTGGAGTTGTATTGGTGATAGATGGTTTGGATAATGAAGGGCTATTGGGTTCAGAAACAGAGAGGGAGGAATACTGCCATTTAGGTTATTTCTCCCCGCTGAATCATTGGAGGCTGATGTTTGGATTACAAATGTGTGATTTTCCTGCCAAGAATGTGTGCAGTTTCAGAGAAACTGCCAACTGCCCCAAGAAAGAGAAGGGGGGGGGGGGGGGTCAGAGAGAGAGAGAGAATAAATAAATATACAGTAAGACGCCCAAGGAAATATGGAAAAAGGCTTGGTTGAATGCAGTGGTGGGATTAGTTATACATTACATATTACAAAAGTAATGTGTTACTTTACAATATTACTTTGTGTGGAAAGTAAAGCATTACTTTATCATGTACTTACATGAAACAAATCTAAAAATCTCCCCGTTTGTTTGACTGTCAGAGGGAGCATGGCGAGCCGTGAGCGCACTACCAAAAATAGCTACTTACTAACTTGGGTTTTATGTCTAGTTTCTCCTTTCATCTGCGGCGCTGCTTTCCTGTTGCTAGTCTACAAGTGCTGCTTAATTAGCCATCTATAAATGTAAGCCAAAACATCTGTACAGATTTCTTATCGTTTCATTCAAAATCTCTCTCGAGCCGCCAGTTCTGGTTATAGACCGCACGTAAAAGGGCCCCATAGAGATGTACAGAGGGCACAATTACCACTAGATGTGAAAGCCCTCTATGGGCTTTGCTATCACAGAAGCGATCGATGGCAAAGATCAGAGGTGCGTACTCTATACATATCTATGGACAGCAGCTGTTATGACATTTCTCCAAACAGCCTTTCTCCGCTCGCTCAAGAACTAAATGAGGAAACAAGTCGGGATTGGATCATGGAAACACGCATCCAGTAGAGATATGATTCTGAAAGTCCACGCACGTGTTGTTTGACAAAGTAACTAATATTACCCATCCGTTACTCATTAAAGTAATCAGATTACACAACGTGTTACTTTTGTCCCTAACACTGGTGGAATGTCAGAGATTCGTAAAACAACTACTGTAAAGTCAACGCGACATGAGAACGTCTACGATCCATCGAGTTACCGTTTTGAATTATTACCTCATCAAATAATGTGTCATAAAGCCGATGTGTGTATTTGCATGTGTGTGAGCAGTGGTTTTCTTTGGGATGGTTCCAATTGTGCAAAAGAAAACCAAATGCCTTAACTCCCAGCAGAGAGGTGGAGAGACAGACAGAAGAGGGGAGAAACAAACAAAAAAACAGACAAAGCGAGCGAGACAAAGAGAGAGCGATTTCTGTCCAGGGAATTTAGCTGTGTATCGACCACGTACTGTATATAGAGACGATTTAAACCATGTGGACTGCTTGTTACCCGTGTGATGTCATCTGCTGACCAGTGCATGGATTGGCTGACTCCGGGAGTTGCCGTGTGTCTGCCTGTCTACACTTGCTGTGCAGAACATCCTGGAACCTGTACAGCAGGCACAGACAGGCAGACAGACACCAGCCCGTCAAGCTATGAATGACACAACATCCAGCCAATCAACGAGCACCCTGCATCGCAAGGGGAAGAGCAACGTCACTGAAGAGCCAACGTGGAACCACCGTTGAGTTGTGATTTAGTGGGTAGTCAGAAGGTATGGTTTACATTATGTCCTCTACAAAGATATCCAACAAAATACTTATCACTTGGGAATTGGCCAGAGATTCAAAGCGCATATGTATATTTTACCATTTGTTGACCTGCCCACCCTTCTGCCAGACATTAAACAGAAAGGAGGGCTGTATCAGGGGTAATGGTGTTCCAATCCACCATCACCTGAAGTCTAGCCATAAACTACATCAGACTTACTGTGACTGACTATACTAACTCACCCTGAAGAGGGTGGACTAACTCGCTCACCTCATCATCCTTGAACCAGGACAGACTCTCAGCGGTCAGGACAAACCAGTACTCCTTAGCCCCGCCTTTAATTATGCTGATGTTGTTGATGGTCAGCCAGCCCTTACGGATTACCTGTAGAGAGAGCAGGGGGCAGAGGTTAGAGGTCAGGGGATGAAAGATGGGGTCATAGTTGTGGTGGGTGGTGTGATTGCCAGGAAGTATGAGAGGTTTAAAAAAGCAACTGAAGAGTTATCATGTCCACACAGAAGCATCATCTACTGTACCTCATCCTACTTCAATCATAGTCAGTCAAACCTGGCCAGCTAGTCTACTGCATGTACCCAAACCGATGTGCACAAAAGTGACGGATGAATAATAAAATGCAATGAGAAAGTGTGTTGTGTGAGAACTCCAAGTTAATTGATATTATCAGTGTATATCTTTGTGAATAAACCGCAGGTTGGCATTTATTGTCATGAATGTTGCCCTGGAGGCAGCTCTGTAGAGTGGTCACTAGCTGGCACAGCCACAGATCTGATTTTAAACCTTACCCTAACCACACTGCTAACCCAAATGCCTAACCCTAAATTATGACCAAAAGCACATTTTTGTTTTAATGAATTTTTACGATATAGCCAGCTGGCTCATCTAGCGGAAATCGCTCAGTTCTGCCTCCAGGGCAAGATTCATGACAATAAAATATCAACCTGTAAATAAACCAAACCATAATTTGTGACTGAGTTCAGTTTGGTGATAGTGCCCCGTTGTGGCTGGAGACTATGTTGAAAGTTACAAACAGAGGTCTGTGTCGCAGTGTTAAGAAGTGACCATCGTGTTATTAGTGCTTCATAACATCCCCCAAAACAAACAATATTAGCATTATAGCATTAGAGCTACATCAGTGTTTGTGTTAAGTGTGTTAACTAGCCTGCACACACACACACAACAAGCCAGTGGCAATCAAAGGATCGAGTGATTATTAAGTTAGGTGTCTCAGATGGCCTAGAACCACTAAGGGGGTTACCCAAAAGCATATTTCTAAAGTCTTATTTTTGTTCAGTCCTGGTACAAATCAAAGATTTTTTCAACACCGTTTATAGTGGGAGGCTGACTGACAGGTAACCCCCTGTGGTCAGAGGGATGAGGGAGTGTCTTAACGTAAACTGTTGCTCTTACAATCAGGCCTGAGGCGGGAGGAGAGGAGGCCTGAAACAGGAAGGAGGTGGGCCGTTAAAACACCACGTCGGGATACAATCTCAAGAATGGAACCTACCACACCGGGCTCAAATACATCATGGTAAACACTTTATTACTTAAGGTGTGCTTAATTTAGCTCGGAGCTTATGCTTTTGGGACTATTCTATTGGTCCCATTGTATAGCAAACTATATCAATGCAGATCGAGCATTTTAAAGTATTTCGACATGTATTTGACTGACCCATAACATGTGTAAAGTAGCTAACCAACAGCCGTAGCAGTTGAGTGGGTTCAAGTTAGCGCTTTACACTTGTACCCATACATGGGTTGAAGATGGCAGATTTGGGCACTGATAAGCGCATAAATTGGAACACAGTAACATGCTATAAATGATGCCAGAGCTCAAAGCTCAGCGCTGTATGGTTTTGATCTAACACCAACGGAACCTGCCAACTCCCACTCCTAAGAACACATCCAACTTACTGATGTTGACTCTGCCGGGTTTTAGAAAGTAACATGACATTGTTGTTATCTGCCTATCAGCTTTTCTGGAATGAAAACAAAGTAATGTTCCCTAGTTATTTAACTTTAACTGAGATTGTTCCTGTGCCACTATAAGTAGCCCTTTACACTCGTACCTCTATACGGGTTGAAAATGGCAGGTTTGTGCACTGACAAGCGCATAAATTGGAATGCAGTCGGTGTACAGTAACGTGCTATACATGACGATGAAGCTCAGGCCTCACAGTGCTGTGTGGGTTCTGACCGAACCCCGTTCTGATCTTCAGCAACACAAGCGATAAGAAGTTTCCCCCCATCCCTCCTGCTAATTGGGCAACTTTTGCAAACTCTGTTGTCGGAGTGAGGAAATGCTGTAAATGACGACGACTATGCGTTTCGAAAGATGAGACGTCGCACGAGCAAACCTGCGAGTCCAAATGTGCACTTCACAGTTTTCATATCATAAAATTCAAGTCATACACAGTGTCAACGTTTATGACCACTTAGGTCTGACGTACAGACACAACGCGGCGCGGCGTCATTCCCTGGGTTGTTCGGAACAGGACGTCTGTCTATCGTGAAAAGAATTCGCTGCGGAACACGGTCCTGAATGCACCCGTGAATTCCTATGCACTCCAAAATTACAATCCGTTTCTCTGAACTGCCCTTTGAATGCCTAACACTAATATATTTTCTAACTTAGCTAGTCATGTTGGCAATGGAACAAGCTTTCAAAAGATGCCCGCCTGACCTAGATTGCCATGTATAAATGGGCCTTTTTTTTGATTGCGTAAACAACTACAGTAATTGTGTGACGGCAAGGATGCAGGGCTGTGTTCAAAACAAGCCTGCTTCCTCAACGGCACAGCTAGGAAAGCTGCAAAAAGCACATTCTAGTTAAAGACTCTTCTTTGAGTCATAAAAGTGTATTGAAATGACTTAGGAACTGTGTCCACCTTGGAGACACCAGTTAGTTCTTTCACTCAAACCCTTGTCATTTTTCCCCAGTTACTGAATTTATCCAGAGTATTTTTTACGTTTCGTTATTAACACATGCGGTAAAAAAAAAGTACAGTAAATGTAAAATGCACATAAAATCAACAGTGTAATTGTCTGGATTCAGTCTTGTGAACTGTTGTGCCATCAACTTTGGTCAAATCATTTCCCCAGAATCTCCAAACTGTTCCCTTTCATTCGCTACCATGCTTATGCTTTTTCAAATGTATTTTGTAAGAATCATTTCGATTTATCCCTATAGGCCAATTCCCAGGAGTGTAAAGGGTTACGCTTGAGACGTGGAAAAAGCTATAAACAGTCAACTCAGGGTGGCCAAAAGAGGGAGCCACACTCTGGGCAGTAGAGTAAATACAGACAGCAGGCAAAGCCCAACCCTAACCCCAACGAGTGATACTCACCAACCAGGCCAGACACCCAAAACAGGGCTGCTCAGATTCTCACTAAGGGTTTGGGATGAAATGCATGGGGGCACCTTGATGACATAGAAGGGGTTTAAACATAGTGATAAAAGGTAAATAAAACTTAAAAACATCAATTTGTTTTGCACACACACCCAACATAATAATAAAAGTGTCACCATCCAACTGAAAAAGGCAATCAAAAGGCCCCCCAAAATCAACATGAAATGTAAAAAAAGCATGCAACAAAGGTAATAATGTATGTAGAATGTACAGGAGTATATATATACTGTGTGCTGTGTACAAATTAATGACATAAAGGAACCAGGAAGCATACAAGGTCGCTGTCCCTATGGCCCTGTTTCCTCCTATATGGCCTGCAGCCCACTGTGTGAGTGAGGGCACCCTCGGCCTTTTGTTCTGCAGTGCGTGCGTGCGTGCGTGCAATAATTCAGATCCTCCTCTGTATCTCACCTGGCTGACCTGGCTTGCAGCACTACTCTGTTTGTTGCTCTGCTTGCTGCTCTGCTGTGCACTATGGAGCAGAGAAAGCAGAGAGACAGAAACAGACAGCGGTAGGAAAGTAAGCACAGAGGGAAACAGACAAGGGACGGAGAGGTCTGTACGGTATTATCTGCAGGTATTCAGCATCTATTTTCTTTGTAATAACATTAGCAGGCCAATAAAGGCAGGCCTGGTCAGTCATTTACTTAGCAAAGCCTATGAAGTCCTCGTGGTTAGTGTTGATGTACGAGAGCTGGACATCGATCAGCAGCAACACCTGCAATTGGAAACAGAAAGATTGGGTCAATAATACATGGAAGCTTCATTTACAGTGCAGTATTACTAGCCCCTGGGTCAATAAGTCTACTGTTTACATAACCGTGTGTGTGTTTGTTCTTCTTCTAAAAAAATTAATTCTCCCTCGTGGGGACCTAAAATGCCCATGAGGACCAAGGCTATTTTAAGCTTAGGGGTTAGATTTAGGGTTATAATTAGGGTAAGGGTTATGTTTAGGGTTAGATACACGTTATGTTTTTCAAAATCCTAGTTTGTGTGATATGTAGGTTGTTACCTGGTCCTTTGCCCTGCTCTCTCTGTCTCTGATGTGTGAAGTCACAATTCTCTCGGTTTCCTCACGCAGCCTGGGGAAGCAATCCAACTGAAAACACACGCACAAATCGCATCCTATCACCGTACAATCATAGGAAATAATATAATTTAAAAACGCACCATGTTTGTGATTTCTAAAAGGATACCAGAATGAGGACTGATTGACTAAAAAGGTTACCTTGTTGGTACACTGGCGCACGGTGTTGATCAGCTCCTGAATGACCATGTCCACACACTTGATACACGGCTCCTTGATCTTCACTATCTGCTTCTTCACGATGGCCTCAAATGCCATGTCTGGAGTGAACAGGCCAGTCCTGCAGAGAGAGAGGAGAGAGGAGAGAGAGAGAGAGAGAACAGTCAGGAAAGGAGGTGTGTAGGAGGAAGAAGAGGATAGTTGAAGGTGGTAGGAGAGAGGTAAACAGTAAAACACCCACCTGATACCGTGGATGTTCTTGATGGCGTAGCTGATCTCCCGCCGCATCTCCTTGTCATCACACTCCATCTGGCAGAGAGAGCGAGAGCGATTGAGAATGAGAGCGTTTTCTAGCCAAGCACCAAATGAAACAAGATGTGCATCAGTCAGCTAGCTAACCTTAACCAGCTCGAAGGGGAATCGCTCGTGGAAGATACGGTTGATCTTGGCTCCACCAGAGAGCTCTACAGTATCCACCTGGTCCCCAGAGCCCTCGATACGCTTCTCAAAGTCCACTGAGAACTGCTGCACCATCCTAAAAACACACACAAAATGTCAATTGATTTGCTGAATTGAGAAGAAATTGACCCCAACCCCGATTGTGAACCTTCTTTTTTTCCTGAAGGACTCACTGCAGCAGCTGCTTGGTCTTCCGTCCCGGGTCATCAGGGCGGTATCCTCGGTACTCCTCTGCCTCCTTGTCCAGAGACAGCAGCTGGGTCTGCAGCTTGCTACGGAACGCCGGCAGTGTGTCGCGGATGTGGTTGGTCAGTTGCTATGGCAACACAACACAAAAAGTACCCTAAATATAACGTTGCTAAGCAAGCCTATTATACTGGCTTTGGGATGCACAGCGAGGATGTAATAACCTGTAGGAGAGACTCAGTTACTGTTAACTGGTCAGTCTACAGTCTGTCCGTTAGCCTACCTGGTTGAGAACTTTCTGCAGGCACGGGGTGCCCATCTTTTCGGCCATGTGTCTGTAGGCCGGGTGAGTCAGGAAGAACTTCCTCTCAGCAGCCATAGCCATCTTGATGTCCTTCTTCCCATCAATGTCCTTCTGACTGCGGTTCACCACTCCAATATAACCTGGCAACACACACAGATGGACAGGGTGAAACCAGTCCAATATAACCTGGTAACACACACAAATGGACGGGGGGAAACCACTCCAATATAAACACAGGCAGACGGTCGGGGGGGGGGGGGGGGGGGGGTAACATGACTGGGATGGAACCAAAATGAAAAGTACTTGCGGGAGGATAGAACAGAAAAGCTGATACCAAAGATAACCAAATTAGATTGGTTGGACATAACAACGGATAAAGAAAGACAAAGAAAGAGAGATATTGGTAGAAAGATAGAGAGAAAGAGTGAGCAAGACACAGATGTCCCACCTCTCCTCAGGGGCAGCAGCTTGTTCTCCAGGACCTCCCTGGCATCGGTTCCCTCATCCATCAGGTCCAGCTTGGTGATCACGCCTATGGTCCGCTGGCCTGGAGTTCAAAGGGTAAGGGGCAAAAGGCAGTGGCAGGCCAGTCACAACACAAAGGCTACGTTCCAGGCTGATGTGATTGCAGACGCCTGCGAGGTCTCACAATGGCTGGACAGGTGTTTAAAATATTAGGTAACCCCATCGTATGACAGAGCAATAACGATCAACGTCTTACCCTGGGGGTCGACGTCTTTGGCCAGTTTGAGGGCGTCTGAGTTGGCCAGGTCAGAGTTGGCCGGGGTGACAGCCAGGATGAGACAGCTCTCCCTGCAGATGAACTGCATGATCATGTCTCTAATCTGCTGCTCGATGTCCGCTGGCTGGTCCCCCACTGGCACCTTGGTGATGCCTGGCAGGTCGATCAAGGTCAGGTTCAGCACTGCAGGCAGAGGAGAGAGGACACATGTCATAGTGAATATTACCTAACACACAGGAGGGTGAGGATAACAGCCCACAATGAACAATACACAATTGTTCAGCAGTGCAGGAGGTAGAGGACAGAGATGAGAGAGAGTGTAGTTAAGGGGTTGTGCATGTCTACCATGTGGGGAGTAGACGCGCAGGTTGATGGGGACGGGAGAGATGCCCTTATTGGCCCCAGTAATGCGGTCAGTCTCTGCCTCAATCTCCTGGCGAACCTCGTCGAAATCTGTGAACTTCTTCCCTTTGCAGTGTAAGAACTCTGCCCATTCTGTGAAGAAAAATGCAAAGATCAGATTCCAAATATGTGTGTGTGGGTGTGTGTGTGTATGTGTGTTACCTGCATTGGCGCTGATAAGCTGCAGGACAAGGGGCCTGCGGGTGACGATCCCAGAGCCTCGGGGCAGGAAGTCCCTGCAGACAGATAGCCAATCAGGACAGATACACAGAGAGGAGGTGGGTTTGAATTTAACCTTGCCTTCCAGGAGCGAATGAGACAATGAGATGGAGTCTGGCTATGTGAGACTATGTTGACGGTGACAGAGATAGTGTTGCACTGTAGGAGACTGAGGCCTTGTGAACCTAGGGTGAACCACCAACAGCCAATGACTGCTATGGTGTACAATGACTCACACATACGGAACGCACACAACCACATAATGTAGAATTACATCACAGCACACAACCAAATGGAGTCTCTTCTTACTAACAGAAGATATTATGAATGGAAAAAAAATGTTTATCTGAAAATGTCATCAGGCTCTTTGACATTCAGTCCAGTTTACCCTCAGAGCCCCCTGGGTACACCGAGATCCCCTTAACGCTGCTGATCAAATTAAATAGTCCTTAAAGTCAGCAATTCTGACCTAAAGTACAAGAAGTCAACACGAATAGCTGCACAGTGGCAAGTAGCAGAGCACTCCGTTAATAAACGACGACGTCGGTACATACCAGTCTGCTACCAGGCGAGAGAGTGCATGTGTAGGTGTGTTTGTGTGTGTGTGTGTGTGTGTGTGTCTATTTTACCAGGCAGGTCAGTTAAGAACAAACTCTTATTAACAATGATGGCCTGGCAAGTGTGTGTTGACCTGATAGCCAGCAAGGTGAGACAAGGTCTCACCAACACCCCACATGCTTAACCACTCTTGTGTAAGGGGAAGCTGGTTTGATGAAGATGATCTGTGTTCCTGTGGGCCAAATACACCAGATATTGTTGTTGTTTTGGGGGGGGGGGGGGGTGCTCATTTTGGAAGTGGGCTGCTCATTCGACGGCAACATGGAGCCGGGAAGCTGCCAAGAAGCTGCTTAAGTACCAGCCCCTCGTGGCAGGCTTGGACAGCCTCGGGCAGAGGTGCTAGCTGCTTGCTTAAGTACCAGCCCCTCGTGGCAGGCTTGGACAGCCTCGGGCAGAGGTGCTAGCTGCTTGCTTAAGTACCAGCCCCTCGTGGCAGGCTTGGACAGCCTCGGGCAGAGGTGCTAGCTGGTGGCGCTGATATTCAGCAGTCTCAGTCACGCACACAGGCTTGCAGTGTGTGGCGTCCAGATTGCTGGCCTGACAAAAAACTAGGACAAAGCAACTGGCTAGGTACCGCTCTGTTTCAGCTGTCCTGGGCAGCCTAGCTGTTTGGAGAAGGAGGTGCTTCCTGTACCCTGGACTGCCATGCATACAGGGACCTTTCAACTGTTTGGATCCTTTTTTTTGTACAATTTGATTGATGGATTCAAATAAAGTATTTAAAAGTGTGTGTGTGTCTACATGCATGTTTAGGGCCCTTGTCATCGAGTTGGCTAGATGAATGAACACATATTGATATTGAGAACTCTATCTATGGGCTAGCAGAAAATATGAGTCAGACACCTGCTGTCCATTCGGCAAGCAGTGTGGGTGGGGGAGCCAAGCCTGGACAGCAGGACCATTACTCAGCTGGATCCCAGGTCTCAGGGGTGGCTGGCTGGGCCTTGACTGATGCTGCTGCCAACAACCCTGCACTTCATCTATCTAGACCTGGGTCATATTCTCTAGGCACGGGTCATATTCTCTAGGCACGGGTCATATTCTCTAGGCACGGGTCATATTCTCTAGGCACAAAACGGAAGAAAACAGACTGAAACAGAGAGGGACTGTGAACCTTGTTCAATAAGAAACTCTCCTTTTTGTTACCACTGCAAAATGTTTTGCTACATTGTGCACTAATTCATATGACCCTGGAGATTAGTAGGACGCCTTCTATACCTAACCTCAATTGCCAGTCTTTACCATTCACATGTAGGTAAATATTTGAAGGTATATGCAATCTTTCTGAACCTATACCATCCTGTCCATATCTAATGGTATCTGTTTTATGTACCAACCACATTGTCATAAGGTACCACTTAATCCCACAGTGCAGACAATCTAATGGAAACTCTTCTTTGTGATTGACAACAGAACGGATTTGATCATATTAATGTAATAAGAGTGTTGCCTGGTGTTAACATATATATCCAGCCGTCCTTACATGTCATTTCCTTATCTATTTTACTGGGGGTCCTTTTACATTTCATTGAGTTTAAGCAAATGGTTCAAAGCAAATGCTGAGAATTCAGGGACTGAAACAGGCTAAATGGGGCTGGCTGATTGGGCTGGAGTCTCGAGTGGGTTGCGGTAACCCAAATATCGGCTCCCTTGTTATAAAGCCGGCAATGAAATGCGCGTTAAAAATAAGATGGAGACGAGCTCCTGGCTCAAAGAAGATCGGGACGCCACAGACGTTTCGAAAAACGAAAACGTGACCATCCCCGACCCCATGCTTAACACGAGATAGTATTATTTATTGCCCTATAGTGATGAATTTGGCTTGCTGTGCTTGGATGCTGCTCCTTTACCTGCCAACGAAGTTCTCCAACACGGAGCTCTTGCCAGCGCTCTGTCCGCCGACTACCGCGATCTGTGGCAGGTCAAGATTGCAGCTCTGACCGATGCCGCTGAAAGCGTCCTGAAGCTTGTTGACCAACGGGATCAAGTCCTCCATTCCCCGGTTACCCATGTTGCTAGCGGGCGTGAGAGGCTCAAGCTGAGAGAGAAGGAAGTGGGCGGTTATATCTTTAGTCCAGTGCTACCGTGCTTGTTGATGTAGTAGTCATCCAGACGCGCATTGCCCCAAGCAAAGCAAGGGTTGATTCGACTGTGAGAGAGAGGGAAAGAGAGGCAGTCAGAGTAGGATTGCGCAGCTGCTTGCCACCAACACCGCGCACACACACCATTTTCTTCAAGGGCATTTGGGTAATGAAGTCCTTGATAAAACCCCGCTCTAAAAACATATAATATAAAACCGTGCATTGAATTGTAGACAGTCTTATTCCATAGGTTTGGAATGACCTACCCACACCAAATGATTCGCGTTGCATCGAACATGTGTTTTGCTTACAGGCAACACGTTTACAATAAATAAATCACAGCATTCATTCTATTCTTTAGCTATAGCCATTTCTTATTTACCCTTTCTCAAGGATTCCTTGGCGTTTGAAGAACAGGCAGATCCAAACCAAAATCCGTATCCATACGCAATTATAGCCTACAAGCAACGCCACCTGCTGTAACTGAGCATCGGCTTAATGTGAATGTCCTGTGGTATATAATTATGTTTTGGTAGCGTTGTTATGCTCGGATGGACTTCAAAACCTCATTCCGAGCGAACACAAATTCGCCTCTATAACGGATTAATCATATTTCTTTTACGCAACCGCGATAATTGCGACGCTCGCCGCGCCTGGTGATAAGATTGACATATGAGGTGCCCAATGACAGCAATGGAGTTGTGGTCGCGGCACAACATACGCGGCGCGGTAGGCCTATAGGCACAGCGCACACAGGTTAGGCAAAACAAACCCGCCCCTTGTTTACATCGTGCCAGCTTTGCTGTCGTGACTCGCGGCTGCGAATCACCTCACTGAGCATGACTGGTTGGATGCACTTCATCAATCCCCTGCAGTGAGATAAAAAAAAATACATTTCGAATATTTGAGGCTGAAGGACACATTAATGTCCAACCCAGCCCCCCTTTCCATCACGGCCTCTTCTATCGTGTGTGCATAGATAATGTATTTTGTTAGATGGCAAAGCATTCTGTTCCATAGCAGGTGGCCGGTATAGTGGTCACCACAGTCAGTTTGTAGGCTAGGGCTAGGCTACTGTAGGCCATAGGGATGTCTGGAGAAGGAAGTCATGCAGAGACAAGGCACAGCCTGCCTATTTTAACCTCACCAGGCCAACATCTGTGTTAGATAAAAGCCATTTTGTTTCTTCCATTCGTTATAACAATAGCTATACCCTACATTTGACATGCTCATTAAACAGCAGCATTAGTATCCGTTGCTAAATGTGATTTGGCATTAGGCCTACCAATTGTCTTTACCTTGGTGGGGGCAGACATGCTACGGGATGACCAAAGCAAATCAAATTGTAGTTGTCACATGCTTTGTAAACAACAGGTGTAGACTAACAGTGAAATGCTTACTTACGGATCCTTTTCCAACAATGCAGAGTTAAAGATAAAAAATATATATATAAATAGTAACACAAGGAATAAATACACAGTGAATAATGAATAACACTAAAGAGGAAAAATAACATGGCTATATACATGGAGTACCAGTACCGAGTCAATGTGCAGGGGTACCAGGTAATTGAGGTAGCTATGTAGATGTAACCGATGTGAAATGGCTAGTTAGTTAGCGGTGGTGCGCGCTAATAGCGTTTCAATTGGGTGACGTCACTCGCTCTGCGACCTTAAGTAGTTGTTCCCCTTGCTCTGCAAGGGCCACGTTTTTTTGTGGAGCGATGGGTAACGATGCTTCGAGGGTGTCAGTTGTTGATTTTGTGGGTGTCAGTTGTTGATGTGTGCAGAGGGTCCCTGGTTCAAACCCAGGTTGGGGCGAGGAGAGGGACGGAGCTATACTGTTACATAGATATACAGTATCAGTCAAGGTAGTTACCTGGAATGCATTTCAATTAACAGGTTGTGCCGTACATTTTTGGAATTTCTTTCCTTCTTAATGCACTTGAGCCAATCATTTGTGTTGTGACAAGGTATGGGTGGTATACACAAGATGGCCCTAATTGGTAAAAGACCAAGTCCATATTATGGCAAGAACAGCTCAAATAAGCAAAGAGAAACGACAGTCCATCATTAATTTAAGACATGAAGGTCAGTCAATGCGGAAAATATCAATAACTTTGAAAGTTTATTCAAGTGCAGTCAAAAAAAAAAACATCAAGAGCTATGATGAAACTGGCTCTCATGAGGACTGCCACAGGAAAGGAAGACCCAGAGTTACCTCTGCTGCAGAGGATAAGTTCATTAGAGTTACCTGCACATCAGATTACAGCCCAAATAAATGTATCACAGAGTTCAAGTAACAGACACATCTCAACATCAACTGTTCAGAGGAGACTGTGTGAATCAGGCCTTCATGGTCGAATTGCTGCAAAGAAAGCACTACTAAAGGACACCAATAAGAAGAAGAGACTTGTTTGGGCCAAGAAACACGAGCAATGGACATTAGACCAGTGGAAATCTTTCCTTTGGTCTGATGAGCCCAAATTTGAGATCTTTGGTTCCAACCGCTGTGTCTTTGTGAGATGCAGAGTAGGTGAACGGATGATCTCTGCATGATTGGTTCCCACCTGGAAGCCTGGAGGAGGAAGTGTGATCGTGTGGGGGTGCTTTGCTGGTGACACTGTCAGTGATTTATTTAGAATTCAAGGAACACTTAATCAGCATGGCTACCACAGCATTCTGCAGCGATATGCCATCCCATCTGGTTTGCGCTTAGTGGGACAATCTTTTGTTTTTCAACAGGACAATGACCCAACACATCTCCAGGATGTGTAAGGGCTATTTGACCAAGAAGGAGTGTAATGGAGTGCTGTATCAGATGACCTGGCCTCCATAATCACCTGACCTCAACCCAATTGAGATGGTATGGATGAGTTGGACCGCAGAGTGAAGGAAAAGCAGCCAACAAGTGCTCAGCATATGTGGGAACTCCTTCAAGACTGTTGGAAAAGCATTCCAGGTGAAGCTGGTTGAGAGAATGGCAAGAGTGTGCAAAGCTGTCATCAAGGCTAACACCATACCCAAACCGGGTGCGTGCGTGCATCCTCATACGCCATCGTGCGCAAATTGATTTTGTCCCCCCACACCAAACGCGATCACAACACGCAGGTCGAAATATCAAAACAAACTCTGAACCAATTATATTAATTTGGGGACAGGTCAAAAAGCATTAAACATTTATGGCAATTTAGCTAGCTAGCTTTCAGTTGCTAGCTAATTTTCCTATTTAGCTAGCTTGCTGTTGCTAGCTAATTTGTCCTGGGATATATATGTTGAGTTGTTATTTTACCTGAAATACACAAGGTCCTCTACTCTGACAATTAATCCACACATAAAACGGTCAACCAAATCGTTTCTAGTCATCTCTCCTCCTTCCAGGATTTTTCTTTTTTGGACTTTATATGGCGATTGGCATCTAACTTTCATAGTATTACCACGACGACCGACCTCAGTTCGGTCGTCGTGGGTATCTGCTTCTATAAATCAATGAGGAGATGGGAGAGGCAGGACTTGCACTGTGTTCAGCGTCACAAATATAACTGACTTCTATTTTAGAGCTTGGCAACGCATACGCTCATTGGCGCGCATGAGCAGTGTGGGTGCAATGATTGAATAACATGTATTTGTACATTTATTTTGCAACGCTCGCGCACGTGACACGAGCGGTGTGGTCAGCATGCAAGGATGGCTAGTTTGAAGAATCTAAAATATATTTTGTTTAAAAGATTTTGGGTTACTACATGATTTCATATGTGTTATTTCATAGTTTTGATGTCTTCACTATTATTCTACAATGTAGAAAATAGTAAAACTAAAGAAAAACCCTTGGATGAGTAGGTGTGTCCAAACTTCTGACTGTACCCCCCCCCAAAAAAAATAATATATATATATGGGGGATTGGAAATGATGCAGACAATTACATTGATAGAAACCACAATCTATCTGCAATATTAATGCTGATCTACCCCGCATGATCCAGAACGGGGTCAATAGCGACCGCGGATCCCAGTTTTAGTTATTTTGGCGGGAATTTGGTCGGGATTCAACTGCTGGTATCACATGAACACACATAAGACATGGAAAATGTGTCGAATTTCAGGAAATTAGCTTTAAAACGAAAATGTTTTCTCTCTGCCATCAAGAGGTGTGAACAGTTTGGGGTCGCATGGGTTGCAAGGTGAGGATTTGTTACTTGGCCATGAAATTACCATCCAGACCTTTGCCACCTAGGAAATGTGACTGACTGTAACGGCCGTCGTCAGAATAAAACCAAGGTGCAGCGGAGGATGTGTTCATCTTAGCAATTTAATTGAAAAAAGAGAACACTTTACAAAAATATACAAAAGACGACAGCAAAACAGTCCTGTCAGGAAATACTCTAAACAGAAAACAATCACCCACAAAAACCCAAAGGAAAACAGGCTACTTATGTGTGACCTCCAATCAGCAACAACGAACTACAGCTGTGCCTGATTGGGAGCCACACACACACGGCCCAAAACAAAGAAATACAAAAACATAGAAAAATGAACATAGAACGCCCACCCAATGTAACACCCTGGCCTAACCAAAATAAAGAACAAAACCCCTCTCTATGGCCAGGGCGTTACACTGACCGGACCTTCTCAAATAGCATTTGAGTAGCCCTGCTCTAAATGCTATAGGTGCTACTGCTGCTGATGCTCAGTGTTGTTGGTGTCAAAAATCACTTCATGTGTCCACGAGGAAACAATGGGAGGTTTTAAATTCAGTAGCTTTATTTGAATTCATCCCCTGAATTTAAATATAATTTAACCCTACCCTATCCTCTCCCTCCTACCATCTCTCCTCCCTCCCCTCTCGACCTCCCTCCGCTCTCTCCTTCCTCCATCCCTCCCCTCTCACCTCACCTCTCCCTCTCCCTCCCTCCCTCCCTCCCTCCCTCCCTCCGTCCCTCCCTCCCTCCCTCCCTCTTAACCTCTCCCCTCCCTCTCCTCTCTTCTCCCTCCCCTCTCCTCTCTCCTCTCCCCTCCCCACATATCTCCTTCCTTCTACCCTCCCTCCCCTCTCCCTCACTGTTTTGATGGCAGACTCTCTAATTCTTAGATTAGCTTCACCAGAGTTCACTGTTGTTAAGCTGTCATCAATGAGGAAAACAGTTGTCCCTTACATAACATGCACATAACACCTTCCCCATGTGCGCACTGTACACACAAACACACACACACACACACACACACACACACACACACACACACACACACACACACACAAAATGAATACACACACAAAACCAGGACACAGACACATACATACACACGTACAGTGGTTGTGTGGCTAGTGGAATGTCTTCTTTACATCTCCTTCCATCTGGTCAGGTCTCTCCAGACTACTTGGAGGAAGAAGAGTTATAATTCCCTTACCTCTTTCTTCATCCTCTCCTCCCTCTTTCCTCCCTCTGCTCTCTCCCCTTCCTCCCCTCTCCCTTCCCTCCCCTCCCTCTCTCCTCCTCTCTCCCCTCCCTCTCTCCCCCCTCCCTCCCCTCTCTCTCTCCCTCCCTCCCCTCTCCCCTCCCTCCCCTCTCCTCCCTCCCTCCCCTCTCTCCTCCCTCTCCTCTCCTCTCCCTCCCTCCCCTCTCCCCTCCCTCCCTCCCTCCCTCCCCTCTCCCCTCCTCTCTCCTCTCCCCTCTCCCCTCCCCCAACTCTCCTTCCTCCTACCCTCCCTCCCCTCTCCCCTCCCTCACTGTTTTGATGGCAGACTCTAATTCTTAGATTAGCTTCACCAGAGTTCACTGTTGTTAAGCTGTCATCGATGAGGAAAACAGTTGTCCCTTACATAACATGCACATAACACCTTCCCCATGCGTGCACACACACACACACACACACACACACACACACACACACACACACACACACACACACACACACACACACACACACACAAAATGAATACACACACAAAACCAGGACACAGACACATACATACACAGTGGTTGTGTGGCTAGTGGAATGTACTTGGTTGCATGACAGAGCCAAAGTATTTATTGGGGCTTTTAAATATACAGTATTATGGTCATTGGTATTCCGAGGACCTATACTTATGGAACAATGTGCCTGAAGGCTGCTTTGTGAAGAGGGTATTACTGGAATTATGAACTGGAATTCCATGATTTGACCCTATATATTTACATTACGTGATCGGAGACAGACAGACGGACAGACATACAGATGGACAGGGGAAGAGAGTGAGGGAGAGAGATGACAAATGGGGATATATTTGCATATTATATGACAGCGTGGTAGTGTTGTCCTTTACAGTAGCAAATGTCAGATACGAAAATAACATATCTGAATCAACATCCGACTGTTTTCATTGGATCAGAGAGAGAAAGAGAGAGAGACATTTGGTACTGTGTGCATCTCAGTCTCTCTACCCTTTAAATTAGGTGTGTATGTGTGTGTGGCGGGGGGGGGGCACTGACGAGGGTGACTATGTAGCCAGTCTACAATGGAGTGTTTGTATATCAGTCTGGTGCCATGTTAGTCTGTCTGCATTCTTAATAAAGGCTTATGTTCAGAAACACCTGGCTGGCTGCATTGGGCTGGCAGTCAGCACTGAGTGACAGTCAGTGACTGAACAACACTTCCAGTAAGGGTAGCAGTAGGAGGGCGATAGTGTGTGATCCGCCATCATCACACCTGGCAGACAGTCATAACAGACAGAAAGCAGACGCTCTTTAAAAACATCCCATCCCACCATCGAATCCTATCCTGAAGGCTCAATTCGGACTCAACAAAATATCCCCGGTATCCACCCCAGTACGCAGTACCAGTACTACTGTACCAACCTTGAAGGATACCTTTCCCAGAAACATGAATCAAAAGTAATGAGTCATTTATGTTTTCACCAATCTTATACTATGGTACAGCGTATGTACTCACATGCTTGTAATGCTACACGTAGCAAAGTAAACACTGAGGTTAGAATGTCTGTGTATGTCTCACCCTGTATATCAGAGACCAATCAAGCAGCGCCGCAATGTAAATTAACCTTTACCCCGCTACGTAACGTTTCATACCAGTGAATGGGTCGTTCCACGAAATGAGTGACTTTTGCGTCCGTTTGACATTTTAAGTAGAAATTGTGCACCAGTATTGAATTTTAAAAACGTGTTATATTAAATGAAGTGCCCTTTGATATAGACCACACATAGATATCAAATCTGATTTTGAATATGAAAAAAGGCTTGCTAAAGTGCCAAAACTCTGCATTTTGGCATGTCCCAACATCAAGATTATAATTTTTTTCATGTGATTCATTTACATCTGTCCCTCCTTTTAAGCTCAACCCTGTTATGTGAACTGAACTCTTGTTTTAATATGGTGAAACTATTCCTTTTAAATATTTATTTCAAAAGACACATTGAACATCTAATAGTCTAATCATGGAGTAAAAGCAGGTGAGCTGGTTCTGAGCATGTCGAGCATAACACGTTAACCCTGTTACCCATAGATAGACAGGCTAGACATGTTTTAACAATTTCATTTTTATTGTGAAGCTTGTATTCAATTGCCATTCCCTGTTGCACACAACAAGCTTCTATTCCCCCTGTCACAAGGGAATTTATGGCTGATTTAAGAAGAAATCGTCAACCCTGTTACAGTCAACCCTGTTACGGTCAACCCTGTTACTTTATTTGGCACTTATTAGGCATTTACTATAGACATTTTTTTATGTAACTTCTTGAGATGGTAAAACATGTTTATATTAAGTTGAACATGCTGCTGGGTTTTCGCACTCAACTGTTTCCCGTGTGTATTAAGAATGATTCATCACCGGAAAGACATCCAGCCAAATTGACACTGTGGAACGCTTTCGACACCTTATAGAGTCCATGCCCAGACAAATTGAGGCTTTTCTGAGGGCAAAAGGGGGTGCAACTCAATATTAGGATGGTGTTCCTAATGTTTTGTACACTCAGTGTATATTGTACATAGCCCAGTTGTTGCACATATTGAAATTACACCTGTGTATGTACTAATGTGTCTTCTGTTGCATTAAAAGTCAGTAGGGCCTTTTAAGGTTAAAATCAATGAGCGCATGACTGACTGGAATTTATGTTTTTGTCTCAGTCGAGAAGATTTTGAAGCTGCTACATGTTTTCAGAGCAGAGGGGAGGCCATTCCATTTCTTAGCTGCTTTCAATGAGAAGGCCGTCTGGGGATGCTACTGTCCCCACTGGTTTAGAGTCTTGTTTCCTTGCTATTTTGCTTGGAGTAGAGGTTTACAAAGACCCTCAGAGATGGAGGTGCTAGATTGTGAGTTATCTTGTAAACCAGGTAGACACATCTGAGAACCGAATTAAGTTGTCGAAACTGAACAGGTTGAACTTGGTGATTATATTGCGGTGTTGGTAGTGCCGTAACTTTTTGTCCAAGATTTTCAGCGCTGATTTGTAGAGGGATTTGAGAGGTTTCAGGCATGTCTCACCAGCTGGTGATACAGTATGAGTGATGTGAGAAAACCATAGCATGCAAGAACATTCTGGAAGTCTCAATGGAGAGAGTTTCTGATAAACCCGGAAATTGTCTAGGCTGTGTTTGATTGTGTTGGTAATTTTTTCATGTATTTTATTATTTTTTTAAGTTGAGGGTTGGATCAAGGATTATGCCGAGGTATTTGAATTCTGAGACAGTTTTGATCTGTTGGCCATGTATGATGATGTTGGGGTAGACCTGCTTTTGATTGATGGAGAAATACATGGTCACTGTTTTTTCCCACATTTAGGGTGAGACAGGAGTCATTGAGCCATTGTGAAACATCATCCATAACTGATGTGAACTTGGCAGCCACTTTCTCTTTCCACTGTGTCGTCAGCATACATCTGGATCTCCACTCCCTGGCACACAGAAGGAAGGTCATGGTCATTGATGTACAGTATAGGTTGACTAACAGGGGCCCAAAGCTGGACCCATGAGGCACTCCTTACCATACCTCCTTTATCCAGCTTGTCCTAGATCATCTCTAGGAGATAGCAACATGCTGTCTCTTTTGAGTGGTTCACCCTAAACCCGAACTACATGGGTGAAGAGGGACAGACCCTGTTTTCAGGTGTGCTGTGAGCTTTTTCAGCAGCCTTAGAGATGACAGGGAGTATACTGATAGGCCTGTAGTTGCTCACTTCCTGCTGGTCTCCAGATTTATGTACAGAGGTCACGATGGTCTTCCATGCCTTCGGGAATGAACTTTATTGCAATGATAAGTTGATTATCTGGGTAATTGGGGTGTTTTTTTTTTAATGCAGTATCAAGTTAACTCCTTTGGTGAGAGTAACTAATGTTGTCTGTTTGCCTGTTGACAGGCTGGCAACACTCAGATATTCCAGATACCAGAAGTTCTTTCCACAGTCCCTTTAAATCAAATCAAATCAAATGTATCTATATAGCCCTTCTTACATCAGCTGATTTCTCAAAGTGCTGTACAGAAACCCAGCCTAAAACCCCAAACAGCAAGCAATGCAGGTGTAGAAGCACGGTGGCTAGGAAAAACTCCCTAGAAAGGCCAAAACCTAGGAAGAAACCTAGAGAGGAACCAGGCTATGAGGGGTGGCCAGTCCTCTTCTGGCTGTGCCGGGTGGAGATTATAACAGAACATGGCCAAGATGTTTAAATGTTCATAAATGACCAGCATGGTCAAATAATAATAATCATAGTAGTTGTCGAGGGTGCAACAAGTCAGCAACTCAAGAGTAAGTGTCAGTTGGCTTTTTCATAGCCGATCTTTGAGAGTATCTCTACCGCTCCTGCTGTCTCTAGAGAGTTGAAAACAGCAGGTCTTGGACAGGTAGCACGTCCGGTGAACAGGTCAGGGTTCCAGCAGGTCTGGGACAGCAGGTCTGGGACAGGTAGCACGTCCGGTGAACAGGTCACGGTTCCATAGCCGCAGGCAGAACAGTTGAAACTGGAGCAGCAGCACGGCCAGGTGGACTGGGGACAGCAAGGAGTCATCATGCCAGGTAGTCCTGAGGCATGGTCCTAGGGCTCAGGTCCTCCGAGAGAGAGAAAGAAAGAGAGAAAGAGAGAATTAGAGAGAGCATATTTAAATTCACACAGGACACCGGATAAGACAAGAGAAATACTCCAGATGTAACAGACTGACCCTAGCCCCCCGACACATAAACTACTGCAGCATAAATACTGGAGACTGAGACAGGAGGGGTCAGGAGACACTGTGGTCCCATCCGATGAAACCCCCGGACAGGGCCAAACAGGCAGGATATAACCCCACCCACTTTGCCAAAGCACAGCCCCCACACCACTGGAGGGATATCTCCAACCACTAACCTACCATCCTGAGACAAGGCCGAGTATAGCCCACAAAGATCTCCGCCACGGCACAACCCAAGGGGGGGCGCCAAGCCAGACAGGAAGACCACGTCAGTGACTCAACCCACTCAAGTGACGCACCCCTCCCAGGGACGGCATGGAAGAACACCAGTAAGCCAGTGACTCAGCCCCTGTAATAGGGTTAGAGGCAGAGAATCCCAGTGGAGAGAGGGGTGCGTCATTTGATCAGCAATGAAACTGTTTCTCTCTTTATTTATTTTGTTTGTCCTGCGTGATGAAACGTCAACTTACTTGTCCCACTTCACCAATACTTCTCAACGTTTCTCAAGCTCCTGGATCAATCGTCTGGATCGTTTGCCGTTGTTTTCCTCGCTCTCTTTTGGGGGGAATCATGTACAGCGCATTCAGAAACTTTTCACACCCCTTCACTTTTTCCAAAACATTTTGTGTTATGATTAAAATTGATTTAATTGTCTTTTTTTTGGTTAACAATCTACACAGAATTACAGCTGTGAGTCTATTTGCCCATTATTCAACAACAACAAAATTGTCAAGCTCTGTCGAGTTGGTTGTTGATCATTGCTAGACAGCCATTTTTAAGTCTTGCCATAGATTTTCAAGCCTATTTAAGTCAAAACTGTAACTAGGTCACTCAGGAACATTCAATGTTGTCTTGGTAAGCAACTCCAGTGTATATTTGGCTCTGTATTTTAGGTAATGTCCTGCTGAAAAGGTACATTTGTCTCCCAGTGTCTGTTGGAAAGCAGGTTGAACCAGATTTTCCTCTAGGATTTTGCCTGTGTTAGGGGTGTGTATGGGAGGCGAAGTCAGGTGCAGGAGAGCAGAGTGTAGTAAACAGGCGCACTTTAATTCCGGTCCAAAAATGACAGCACATAAAAACAATAACGTGCCATAAACACAGAACATAGCAAAAGTATAGCGCCTGACAATATCCACATAACAATAAACAATTACGCACAAAGACATGGAGGGGAACAGAGGGCTAAATACATGCAGTGATTATGGAATGAAAACCAGGTGTGTAATGGAACAAGACAAAACAAATGGATATATGAGAAATGGCACGCCGCCCGAACAAGGAGAGGAGCCGACTTCGGTGGAAGTCGTGACAGCCTGTGCTTAGCTCTATTCCGTTTGTTTTTATAAAAACAAAACTCTGTAGTCCTTGCCGGTGACAAGCATACCCATAACACAATGCAGCCACTACCATTCTTCAAAATATGAAGAGTGGTAGTCAGTGATGTGTTGGATTTGCCCCAAACATAACGCTTTGTATTCAGGATAAAAAGTTCATTTCTTTGCCACATTATTTTAGTGCCTTATTAGAAACAGGACCCATGTTTTGGAATATTTATTTTCAGTACAGGCTTCCTTCTTTTCACTCTGTCATTTAGGTTAGTATTGTGGAGTAACTAAAATGTTGCCAATCCATCCTGTTATGTCCAATCACAGCCATTAAACTCTGTAACTATTCTAAAATCACCATTTGCTTCATGGTGAAATCCTTGAGCGGTTTCCTTCCTCTACGGCAACTGAATTGGGAAGGGCGCCTGTATCTTTGTAGTGACTGGGTGTATTGATACATCAGCCAAAGTGTAATTAATAACTTCCCCATACTCAAAGGGATATTCAATGTCTGCTTCTTTTTTTACCCATCTACCAATAGGTGCCCTTATATGCAAATCATAGGAAAACCTCCCTGGTCTTTGTGGTTGAATCTGTGTTTGAAATTCACTGCTCGATGATTTAACAATCATGTTAAACACTATTATTGCACACAAGTTGAGTCCATGCAACTTATTATGACTTGTTAAGCACATTTTAACTCTTGGACTTATTTTGGCTTGCCATAACAAAAGGGTTGAATACTTATTGGCTCAAGACATTTCAGCTTTACATTTTTTATTTATATGTAAACATTTCTAAAACATAATTTCACGTTGAGGTTATGGGCTATTGTGTATAAATCAGTAACAAAACATCTTCATTTAATCAATTTTAAGTTCAGGCTGTAACACAACAAAATATGAAAAAAGGCAAGGGGTGTGAATACTTTCTGACGGCACTGGTCTAAAGGGGTCCAAGAGAAGATTTCAGTTTGAGTTTCTATGGTTATCCTCCTTGCTATTATTTCTTCACTCCATCTGATCTTGCTGTCTATAATTGTCCTAGAAAATCTGCCACGCAGATTTTGTGTGTGTGTGTGTGTGTGTGTGTGTGTGTGTGTGTGTAGCCTAGTCTCATAGAAGAGATGTAACATAGTAAACGGAAATATGGAACACTCAAATCAGTATGATAGCCTATGTTACGTTTGGTGGTTACATAAGACAGAAGGTTAATTAAGGCAAAAACTAAAGGAGGGCGGTTGGGTCAGAACACACGTCCAGCAACCCAAAGGTTGCGTGTTTCAAATCTCATTACGTACAACTTCAGCATTTTAGCTCATTAGCAACTACTTCGTACAGTGCATTCGGAAAGTATTCAGACCCCTTGACTTTTCCCACATTTTATTACGTTACAGCCTTATTCTAAAATGGATTAAATAAAACATTGTCCTCATCAATCTACATACAATACCCCATAATGACGAAGTGAAAACAGGTTTAAAACATTTTTTTGTACATTTATTAAAATAAAAATCTGAAATACCTTATTTACATAAGTATCCAGACCCTTTACTATGAGACACGAAATTGAGCTCAGGTAGATCCTGTTTTCATTTATCATCCTTGAGCCCTCCTGTCTCAGCCTCCAGGATTTATGCTGCAGTAATTTATATGTCAGGGGGCTAGGGTCAGTCTGTTATATCTGAAGTATTTCTCCTGTCTTATCCGGTGTCCTGTGTGAATTTAAGTATGCTTTCTCTAATTCTCTCTCTCTTTTTCTCTCTTTCTTTCTTTCTTTCTTTCTTTCTTTCTTTCTTTCTTTCTTTCTTTCTTTCTTTCTTTCTTTCTTTCTTTCTTTCTTTCTTTCTTTCTTTCTTTCTTTCTTTCTTTCTCTCTCTCGGAGGACCTGAGCGCTAGGACCATGCCTCAGGACTACTTGGCCTGATGACTCCTTGCGGTCCCCAGTCCACCTGGCCGTGCTGCTGCTCAAGTTTCAACTGTTCTGCCTGCGGCTATGGAACCCTGACCTGTTCACCGGACGTGCTACTTGTCCCAGACCTGCTGTTTTCAACTCTCTAGAGACAGCAGGAGCGGTAGAGATACTCTAAATGATCGGCTATGAAAAGCCAACTGACACTTACTCCTGAGGTGCTGACCTGTTGCACCCTCGACAACCACTGTGATTATTATTATTTGACCCTGCTGGTCATCTATGAACATTTGAACATCTTGGCCATGTTCTGTTATAATCTCCACCCGGCACAGCCAGAAGAAGACTGGCCACCCCTCATAGCGTGGTTCCTCACTAGGTTTCTTCCTAGGTTCTGACCTTTCTAGGGAGTTTTTCCTAGCCACCATGCTTCTACACCTTCATTGCTTGCTGTTTGGGGTATTAGGCTGGGTTTCTGTACAGCACTTTGTGACATCAGCTGATGTAAGAAGGGCTTTAAAAATAAATTTGATTGATTGATTGAAATGTTTCTACAACTTGATTGGAGTCCATCTCTGATAAATTCAATTGATTGGACATGATTTGGACAGGCACACACCTGACTTTAGAAGGTCACACATTTGACTGTGCATGCCAGAGCAAAAACCAAGCCATTATGTCGAAGTAATTTTCTGTAGAGCTCAGAGACAGCATTGTGTTGAGGCTCAGATCTGGGGAAGAGTACCAAGAAAAAGATCCCAAAGAACACAGTGGCCTTCATCATTCTTAAATGGAAGAAATTTGGAACCACCAAGACTCTTCCTAGAGCTGGCAGTCCGGCCAAACTTAGCAATCGGGGGAGAAGAGCCTTGGTCAGAGAGGTGACCAAGAACCTGATTGTCACTCTTACAGAGCTCCAGAGTTCCTCTGTGGAGATGGGAGAACCTTCCAGAAGGACAACCATCTCTGCAGCACTCCACCAATCAGGCCTTTATGGTAGAGTGGCCAGATGGAAGCCACTCCTCAGTAAAAGGTACCCACTTGGAGTTTGCCAAAAGGCACCTAAAGGACTCTCAGACCATGAGAAAACAATATTCTCTGGTCTGACGAAACCAAGATTGAACTCTTTGGCCTGAATGCCAAGCGTCACGTCTGGAGAAAACCTGGCACCATCCTTACGGTGAAGCATGGTGGTGGCAGCATCATGCTGAGGGTATGTTTTTCAACGGCAGGGACTAGGAGACTAGTCAGGATCGAGGGAAAGACGAACGGAGCAAAGTACAGAGAGATCCTTGATGAAAACCTGCTCCAGAGCGCTCAGGACCTCAGACTGTGGCAAAGGTTCAACTCCCAACAGGACAATGACCCTAAGCACACAGCCAAGACAATGTAGGAGTGGCTTCGAGACAAGTGTCTGAATGTCCTTGAGTAGCCCAGCAGGAGCCTGGACTCTGAACCCGATCGAACATCTCTGGAGAGACCTGAAAATAGCTGTGCAGAAACGCTCCCCATCCAACCAGACAGAGCTTGAGAGAATCTTCAGAGAAGAATGGGAAAACTCCCCAAATACAGGTGTGCCAAGCTTGTAGTGTCATACCCAAGAAGACTTGAGGCTGTAATAGCTGCCAAAGGTGCTTCAACAAAGTACTGAGTAAAGGGTCTGAATACTTATGTAAATGTCATTTTTCAATAAAAGAATGATCATCACTAAACAAAGTGAGAAATAAAGAGACTGAGCAAGGAATCCAACAGGACAAATTCCTGATCTAAGCTGAATGGTTCCATCCCAGATCCAATCTAAGACCAAGGTTACCCATTCACATGTCCTCCAGAATGTGGCTCCCGGCAGCCTTGTGTCTGTCCAGCCTGGTGCTGTCTACCCATGGCCGGGACAGAGTCTCCCTGCGACGCTCAAACGACCACACCGGGCACTGCCAGTACACCTTCACTGTGGACAACCCTGCCGAGGCCAGCTGCCCTGGGGCCAGCGGAGGACCTGAGATGGAGGGGGTCAAGTCTCATCTTACTCTACTGGAGGCCCTGATCAGCAGCATACTGGGAGGCGAGGGAGCCGGGGGAGAGGGGCTACAGGCTGGGGGTGACAAGGCCCTCCAGGACGCATACTCCCAGGCCATGGGAGAGAAGAGCCAGCTGCAGGAGGACAGGGAGCAGCTGAACAGGCAGGTGCAGGAACTTCAGAGGAGGATGGATGAGCTGATTGTGGGGGCTGAGACACTGAGACAGACCCCCTGCCACCAGTCCCAGGCCACTGGATCAGGACTGCCATAACACAAGCTCAACCAGAGACCAGCCAGCGGTGAGTCGCTACTGTCAACATCACAACTGAACCCCTGAACTGTGTGATGCTGCATGATTATATGTGTGACTTAGGAACCGTGGAAGGCGTGTGTTTGTTTAATTGATCGGATGAAATCAAAGTGTTGTAATGTAAACTGGGTGGAGTACAAGTCCGGTTTCTGTTAGGTGTGCTTCGTTGCCTTAGCAGAGGGGTATTAACGACACAGAAGATCCTTTTACAGCCCTGTCACTCATGCATGTTGCATGTCAGTTTAATTGTCTGTGATCCTTTTGGTGATCGTGCCGTGCTGCAGGTCAGATGACTGGGGCACCTAATAAGAAGCTTTCATGTTGTCAGCGTGTCACCTTTGAATGTGTTTTAGGTTTATCAATACTGTATGTTATTGTTTTGAGTTTAGGACTTCAGCAACCAGATCAAACACTAAATGAAACGATATGTTTTATCTCCCTCCCTCTCCCTGTCTCTCTCCCTCTCTCCCCCTCTGTCAGACCCTGACTATGCCCCCTATCAGGAGATGAAGACCGAGGTGACCGAGCTCCCAGCATCACTTCTCATTCAAGAAGCTGGGCAGAACCACACAGGTATGTCCTGTTATTACCACTCTACAGCTGTACCTTCCAGACTCCCACTGATATCTATCTATCTATAGCCTCCTGGTGGCTTCCTAGAGTCACTACACACCAAACTATTAAAGATGCTAGTCACCTCTCACAATCCAAATTCCTTTCAGAGATAAAGATAGGGATAGCTTTGTGACATTTACTGCATATTTCACAAAGCACAATTTCCAATGTACTTGGCATAGTTCTCTTGTGGAGACAAAGTTTGAAACGAATGTAAATACCTTCTATCTGTTTCTCCAGGCTGTGGTGAGCTGGTGTCTGTGGGAGAGCCTGTCCTGCACCGGAAGGCTGACAGCATCACAGGGAAGTACGGGGTGTGGCTGCAGGACCCTGGGGCGGCTACACAGACATCAACCTGGCGCTGGACGAGCAGAGCCCGTGGGCCATCTACAGCCCCAGCAAGGCCAAGGGAGCCATCGTGGCATCCCAGCTGGACCCTGAGAGCCTGGAGGTGAAGAGGAGTTGGGAGACCAACATCAGGAAGAACGCAGTGGCTAACGCCTTCGTGATCAGCGGTCGGGTCTACACAGTGTCCAGCTACATGGCCCCAGACACCACCGTCAACCACGTGTTCAACACGACCACCGGCCAGGGCCGAGGCATGGAGGTGTCCTACAAGAACCACTACCGCTACAACAGCATGGTGGACTACAACCACGCCCAGAGGAAGCTCTGCGCCTGGGACAACTTCCACATGATCACCTACGACGTCAGCTTGGGGAAACCCAGCGGAAACAGCCAATAAGAGGAGGCTGGGCAAAGATGATGGATTGGTGTGGAGTGCTGTTACTAAAATATTATCAATCAATGTCATTACTAACAGCTTTCTAATAAGTTCATAGTGAGGCCTTTGTTTGTGTGCGTTACTCTGTCTAGTAGAATGTACTAATGTAAATAAGATGAATCTTACAATAAAATGCATGTCACTACGGTGGAACTCTTTGTGCTACTCCATGTAAACCATCTAAGATATTGCTCTTCCTGTATTATATATTATGTCTTTTACTTATTTTAATTTATAAAATGTACTGTATTGTCCATGTTAATTTTCTACTAAAGTTGTATCCTCACTCTTCACCATTACTTTGTCATTTTATCTCGAAATAAAATGTAAATGATAGAGATCCCTAAAAAGTTTATCAGTCTGCATTTGTTTTGTTCAATAAATTACAGTGGGACAATTTGCTCAGAATATCATTCATGACCACACAATACAAAAATGTGAGGATATAACTAACTGCATGTTGTAAATATCCAAAGAAAAAGTTACATGTTTTTTTTGTCCCTTGTGTATTTCCATTTCCTGTAACTCTGTTTGCCGAATCAATTTCATTAATTCCAAAGCCTTGAGATACACATTCAACTACAGAATAAGCCACAGTACGTGAAGTGCAGAGCATTTCAGACGATAGAGAGACGTTGCAGGTTTGTTGTTAACCTGTCATGTGGTGCCATCTGCTGGCCATTAGTTGTCATGTCTAGTATCAGATCAAGGAGTTGTACCACATTACAGCTATGTAACCTGGAATCTGCACTGAGACATATTCAGTGTTGATTCCAGGTTAACAGTTACACTACATGGCCAAAAGTATGTAGACACGTACTCGTCAAACATCTCATTCCAAAATCATGGGCATTAATATGGAGTTGGTCCACCCTTTGATGCTTCCACTCTTTTGGGAAGGCTTTCGACTAGATGTTGGAACATTGTTGTGGGGTCTTGCTTCCATTCAGCCACAAGATCATTAGTGAGGTTGGGCACTGATGTTAGGCGATTAGGTCTGGCTCGCAGTCGGCGTTCCAATTCATCCCAAAGGTGTTTGATGGGGTTGAGGTCAGGGCTCTGTGAAGGCCAGTCAAGTTCTTCTACACCGATCTCGACAAACCATTTCTGTATGGACATCGTTTTGTGCATGGGTGCATTGTCATGCTGAAAGAGGAAAGGGCCTTCCCTAAACTGTTGCCACAAAGTTGGAAGCAACGAATCGTCTAGAATGCCACTGACTTCCGGTTTGGAGCGAGCAGTCGCACTACGCTTCGCTCCACAGGTAATATTACACTTCACTACATTACAACGGCTTGATTTGTTTGATCTGAGCAATTCTTCTTAGCTAGCTACATAGCCGTCTTTGTATCAAAGATAATTGTGTAGTTTAGAGTAATTAGAGTAAATATCGAGGCTAGCTATCTTCGTCATCCTAACGTAGTCAACACTGCTAGCTGCTAGCTAGCTAGTCATCACTGCTAGCTAGCCAACTTCTACCGACTAGCAGCACTGCAGAAACTATTACATTACAACGTAACAACTTGATTAGTGTGGTGTTAGTGTTAGTTAGCCAGCTACATAGTTGTCTTTGCTGTCTCTGTATCTAAGATAATTGTGTAGTTTGAGTAATTATCGAGGTGAGCTAGCCAGCCGCGACGCGGCGCCAGACTTAGTCAACACACCTAGTCATCATTAACCCACTGCTAGCTAGCCAACCGTTACCGACTAGCAGCGCTGTAGATACTAATACTTTACAACGGAACGATTTGACTAGTGCAGTGTTAGCTAGCTAGCTACTTAGTTGTCTTTGTCATAGCTTGATAATTGTGTAGTTTAGTAATTACCGAGGTTAGCTAGCCAGCCATCGAGGTCAGCTAGCCAGCTATTTCCGTCCCCCGCGACGCCATTTTTCCTAACCCAGCCAACTATTACCGACGAGCAGCATTGTAGAAACTAAATACATTACAAGGAACGTCTTGATTAGTGTTATGTTAGCTAGCTAGCTACAAAGTTGCTTTGTATCATGACAAGGGGTAGTACTGAAACTATCGAGGTTACCTAGCCAGCTACACGTTCAAAGTCAACAACGCAGCCACTGCTAGCTAGCCTACTCCACCAGCCAGCAGTACTGTATCATTTTCGTCATTTTAGTCAATAAGATTTTTGCAACGTAAGCTTAACTTTCTGAACATTCGAGACGTGTAGTCCACTTGTCATTCCAATCTCCTTTGCATTAGCGTAGCCTCTTCTGTAGCTTGTCTACTATGTGTCTGTCTATCCCTGTTCTCTCCCCTCTGCACAGGCCATACAAACGCTCCACACCGCGTGGCCGCTGCCACTCTAACCTGGTGGTCCCAGCGCGCACGACCCACGTGGAGTTCCAGGTCTCCTGCAGCCTCTGGAACTGCCGGTCTGCGGCCAACAAGGCTGAGTTCATCTCAGCCTATGCTACCCTCCAGTCCCTAGACTTCCTGGCACTGATGGAAACATGGATTACCACAGAGAACACTGCTACTCCTACTGCTCTCTCCTCGTCTGCCTACGTGTTCTCGCATACCCCTAGAGCATCGAGCCAGCGGGGTGGTGGCACTGGAATCCTCATCTCTCCCAAGTGGACATTCTCTCTTTCTCCCCTGACCCATCTGTCTATCTCCTCATTTGAATTCCATGCTGTCACAGTTACCAGCCCTTTCAAGCTTAACATCCTTATCATTTATCGCCCTCCAGGTTCCCTTGGAGAGTTCATCAATGAGCTTGACGCCTTGATAAGTTCCTTTCCTGAGGATGGCTCACCTCTCACAGTTCTGGGTGACTTTAACCTCCCCACGTCTACCTTCGACTCATTCCTCTCTGCCTCCTTCTTTCCACTCCTCTCCTCTTTTGACCTCACCCTCTCACCTTCCCCCCTACTCACAAGGCAGGCAATACGCTTGACCTCATCTTTACTAGATGCTGTTCTTCCACTAATCTCATTGCAACTCCCCTCCAAGTCTCCGACCACTACCTTGTATCCTTTTCCCTCTCGCTCTCATCCAACACTTCTCACTCTGCCCCTACTCGGATGGTATTGCGCCGTCCCAACCTTCGCTCTCTCTCTCCCGCTACTCTCTCCTCTTCCATCCTATCATCTCTTCCCTCTGCTCAAACCTTCTCCAACCTATCTCCTGATTCTGCCTCCTCAACCCTCCTCTCCTCCCTCTCTGCATCCTTTGATTTCCTCTGTCCCCTATCCTCCAGGCCGGCTCGGTCCTCCCCTCCTGCTCCGTGGCTCGACGACTCACTGCGAGCTCACAGAACAGGGCTCCGGGCAGCCGAGCGGAAATGGAGGAAAACTCGCCTCCCTGCGGACCTGGCATCCTTTCACTCCCTCCTCTCTACATTTTCCTCTTCTGTCTCTGCTGCTAAAGCCACTTTCTACCACTCTAAACTCCAAGCATCTGCCTCTAACCCTAGGAAGCTCTTTGCTACCTTCTCCTCCCTCCTGAATCCTCCTCCCCCTCCCCCCCCCTCCTCCCTCTCTGCGGATGACTACGTCAACCATTTTGAAAAGAAGGTTGACGACATCCGATCCTCGTTTGCTAAGTCAAACGACACCGCTGGTCCTGCTCACACTGCCCTACCCTGTGCTTTGACCTCTTTCTCCCCTCTCTCTCCAGATGAAATCTCGCGTCTTGTGACGGCCGGCCGCCCAACAACCTGCCCACTTGACCCTATCCCCTCCTCTCTTCTCCAGACCATTTCCGGAGACCTTCTCCCCTACCTCACCTCGCTCATCAACTCATCCTTGACCGCTGGCTACGTCCCTTCTGTCTTCAAGAGAGCGAGAGTTGCACCCCTTCTGAAAAAACCTACACTCGATCCCTCCGATGTCAACAACTACAGACCAGTATCCCTTCTTTCCTTTCTCTCCAAAACTCTTGAACGTGCCGTCCTTGGCCAGCTCTCTTGCTATCTCTCTCAGAATGACCTTCTTGATCCTAATCAGTCAGGTTTCAAGACTGGGCATTCAACTGAGACTGCTCTTCTCTGTGTCACGGAGGCTCTCCGCACTGCTAAAGCTAACTCTCTCTCCTCTGCTCTCATCCTCCTGGACCTATCTGCTGCCTTTGATACTGTGAACCATCAGATCCTCCTCTCCACCCTCTCCGACCCGGGCATCTCCGGCGCGGCCCACGCTTGGATTGCGTCCTACCTGACAGGTCGCTCCTACCAGGTGGCGTGGCGAGAATCTGTCTCCGCACCACGTGCTCTCACCACTGGTGTCCCCCAGGGCTCTGTTCTAGGCCCTCTCCTATTCTTGCTATACACCAAGTCACTTGGCTCTGTCATATCCTCACATGGTCTCTCATATCATTGCTATGCAGATGACACACAATTAATCTTCTCCTTTCCCCCTTCTGACAACCAGGTGGCGAATCGCATCTCTGCATGTCTGGCAGACATATCAGTGTGGATGACGGATCACCACCTCAAGCTGAACCTCGGCAAGACGGAGCTGCTCTTCCTCCCGGGGAAGGACTGCCCGTTCCATGATCTCGCCATCACGGTTGACAACTCCCTTGTGTCCTCCTCCCAGAGTGCTAAGACCCTGGACAACACCCTGTCGTTCTCCACTAACATCAAGGCGGTGACCTGATCCTGTAGGTTCATGCTCTACAACATTCGCAGAGTACGACCCTGCCTCACACAGGAAGCGGCGCAGGTCCTAATCCAGGCACTTGTCATCTCCCGTCTGGATTACTGCAACTCGTTGTTGGCTGGGCTCCCTGCTTGTGCCATTAAACCCCTACAACTCATCCAGAACGCCGCAGCCCGTCTGGTGTTCAACCTTCCCAAGTTCTCTCACGTCACCCCGCTCCTCCGCTCTCTCCACTGGCTTCCAGTCGAAGCTCGCATCCGCTACAAGACCATGGTGCTTGCCTATGGAGCTGTGAGGGGAACGGCACCTCCGTACCTTCAGGCTCTGATCAGGCCCTACACCCAAACAAGGGCACTGCGTTCATCCACCTCTGGCCTGCTCGCCTCCCTACCTCTGAGGAAGCACAGTTCCCGCTCAGCCCAGTCAAAACTGTTCGCTGCTCTGGCACCCCAATGGTGGAACAAGCTCCCTCACGACGCCAGGACAGCGGAGTCAATCACCACCTTCCGGAGACACCTGAAACCCCACCTCTTTAAGGAATACCTGGGATAGGATAAAGTAATCCTTCTAACCCCCCCTTAAAAGATTTAGATGCACTATTGTAAAGTGGTTGTTCCACTGGATATTATAAGGTGAATGCACCAATTTGTAAGTCGCTCTGGATAAGAGCGTCTGCTAAATGACTTAAATGTAAATGTAAATGTATTCTGTAGCGTTAAGATTTCCCTTCACTGGAACTAAGGGGCTTAGTCCAAACCATGAAAAACAGCCTCAGACCATTATTCCTCCTCCACCAAACTTTGCAGTTGTCACTATGCATTCGGGCAGGTAGCGTTCTCCTGGCATCTGCCAAACCCAGATTCATTCGTCGGATTGCCAGATGGTGAAGCGTGATTCATCCCTCCAGAGAGCACGTTTCCACTGCTCCAGAGTCCAATGGCGGAGAGCTTTACACAACTCCAGCCGACGCTTGGCATTGTGCATGGTAATCTTAAGATGCGCGTGGCTGCTGGGCCATGGAAACCCATTTCATGAAGCTCCCGACGAACAGTTCTTGTGCTGACGTTGCAACCGAGGACAGACGATTTTTTTTTCATTCTCACAGGCTCACCCACAGGATTTCACTTCCTGTCCAACGATAAGATAAAGAAATAAACTATGCGGTTTGATACTTCCTTTCATTTTATAATTTTTTAGTGTGAAGGTGATGGGTTGGCAACGTCTTTATTGACTGTCAATACAAAAGTGTATGTCATTCCTTCCCAGTAGAACATGTGACACACAAAACTATATCATAAATTCTGATCCACCCATCAAACCCATCTCAAACTATAATAGCTCCGGGAGCTTTGAAAAGTAAATAGAATGAAATATAAAAGTATACGCATTCATAGAGTCAGTGCATAAATGCAACAGTGCATATTACAACTATTAGGCTTGGCCTTTCCATCAACTATTACTGTATGCCACTTGGCAATTGGTAGAATAGAATGAAATACTGTAAGTGCATTGCATACCCCTCAAAAATATATACAGAGAAATGTTTTCCAAATTGTGTTAACAATTTTTCTATTCAATTCGAGCTCATTTTAAAACAGAATACAACCATTCTCTTGGCCAGTTGTGCTTTTTCTAAGACAGTAAAAAATACACTTCTCCCACAAACGAATGCAATATCAGACACTTTCGTGAATTGATGGGACTTTGGCAAACACAGCTCTGCCCAACACTGTCCATTAACTTAATGCAGCTTAAAATAACCTTTGTTATGGTTAATTCCAACGAGTTCACAATGCATATGCTGCACGTAATTCCGCATAGGCTACTCATCTACATAGTGCAAAGTGTGCAGATGGACCCCTGAGGGACATTATGCAGGACTGGAGAGGAACCATCTGTCGTGTACTAATATGACATCACCACGTCAGTAAGAATGCTGGGTTCTTGATGCACCGACAGTCGCGGAATAAACCAGGCTATCCTAAAATAGGACAAAGGTAAGTCAAATCAAATCCCATCACAATGTTATTTGTCACACGTGCCGAATACAACCGGCGTAGACTTTACTGTGAAATGCTTACATACGACCCCTTTCCCAAAAATTCAGAGTAAAAATATTTTTTTTAAGAGAAAATGAATAAAAAATGAAATAGTAACAGAATAAAATACTGGGGCTCCCGAGTGGCGCAGCTGTCTAAGGCACTGCATCTCAGTGCTAGAGACGTCACTACAGACTCTGGTTCGTTTCCAGGCTGTATCACAACCGGCCGTGATTGGGAGTCCCATAGGGCGGCACACAATTGGCCCAGCGTCGTCCGGTTTAGGGTTTGGCCGGGGTAGGCCGTCATTATAAATAAGAATTTGTTCTTAACTGACTTGCCTAGTTAAATCAAGGTTAAATAAAAAATAAATAACAATAACGAGGCTATATACAAGAAGTACAGGTACCAAGTCAATGTGCAGGGGTACAAGGTAGTTGAGGTAATTTAGGTAATATGTTAACCTGGAATCAACACTTGTAGATAGGGGTAAAAGTGACTAGGCAATCAGGATAGATAATAAACAGTGTAGCAGCAGCATGTTTGAAGAGTGTGAAAGTGTGTCTATGTGAGTGTGCATAGAGCCAGTGCAACAATGTCAGTAAAAAAGGGGGTCAATGCAAATAGTCCGGGTAGCCATTTGATTAACTGTTCAGCAGTCTTATGGCTTGGGGGTAGAAGCTGTTCAGGAGCCTTCTGGTGCCAGACGTGGTGCTCCGGTACCACCTGCCGTGCGGTAGCAGAGAAAACAGTCTATGACTTGGATGGCTGGAGTCTTTGAAAATGTTTAAGGCCTTCCTTTGACACCGCCTGGTATCACCCTGCCTCAGAAGCTAACAGACTTTGTCGTTAAATAATTTCCCCACTGTTAGAGTTAAAGAAAACAAGCGTTATCTGAAAAGTGGCAAGTACAATGGACTAATAAAAATACTCTGAAAGTTTGAGTTATTCTGTGAAAAAGATAAGGTGCAGAATGTTTTGTAGCAGAATAAAAAAAAGGAATAGTTAATTTTTGCTTATGGTAGAAAACAAAAGTAAGCTGATAAAGAAAAGTTGTTTATTGTTAAGGTTGCTGTACAAGTGTCGTTGTGTATGTCAGGTTGACATTGAAGTTTATATCCAAGTAAAGGGGGGATGATGTGTACTGATATGACGTCAGTAAAGAATGCTGGGTTCTTGACCAACAGTCATGGGGTAAAGACATGTTGAAGTTTACCTCTGAGTCCATTTGATTCAATTCAGTATAATATCCAAATTTAGCACAAGTGGTAAATGTAGGATTGAACACCATCTGTTCAGTTGAATCAAGTATTATGCCTAGGCTAGTATCAAAACAAAATGTCACACAATAATTCATCCAATCAGAAGCTCAAAGGCCTATAAAAGCGGTGGAAGGGCTTTGAAAGAAAAGGGAGGCCATGCAGCGAACAATTCACTGAACGGAGAGTGTAACCGAAGCAATACGAGTTTGTGGTTTACATTTACATTACATTTTAGTCATTTAGCAGACGCTCTTATCCAGAGCGACTTACAGTAGTGAATGCATACATTTTGGCGTTGCAAACACCACGCTCTACCAACTGAGCATCATTTGTATTATTGTCTAAAGATTAGATCACAACAGTGTAGGACAGTCTATAAAAATCCAGATGACATAAATCCAACCCAGATGATAAAATATGAGTCTACTCACCTAAAACCAGGTTGAGCATCATCTCTTGCTCTGTAACCTAACATAGAAGGTGTAAAAGAAACCCCTGAAACTACAATAGATCCTCTACTTACTGGTCTTGATGGGAAGAAAAAAACTGTCAGGGGAGGTTCTCTTCTGCACTGTTCAACCAATCCAGAAGATGTTAACGTCCAATAGCGGAAGTCGCATCACAGGCTCTCTTTGTCATCCGGTTGTTGAGGATTGAGCAGAGGCTACTTGCTCTGCGACGGTTCAACCCGGAGTAGACAGTACAAGGTGCCGATGAACCAGGGCACAAAGTGGCCGGTGATCTCCACCAGCTTCACCAGGGTCCGGATGCTGCCCCAGGACGAGTCCTCACAGACGCACACCCCTAGCCATTTGGAGGGCCACAGGTCAATGGATAAAAACAACCTCAGGATGATAACAAGAATGCACTGATTGAAACACACAGAGTAATCCTCCGTCTGCGCCCCAGCTGCAGAAGAGGGGAGAGGGGACATAGGAACAACTGGAGCCTCTGAGGCAGGATGGGCACTTAGAAGGCCACTAACGGCTCTCTGTGATAAACTCAAATTACAAATCCAATTGTATTTGTCACATGCGCCGAATACAACAGGTGTAGACCTTACAGTGATTCCAATGCTTCCCACGGTTGTATGAAATTGGCTGGATGTCCTTTGGGTGGTGGACCATTCTTGATACACACGGGAAGCTGCATGAAGAACCCAGCAGTGTTGCAGTTCTTGACACAAACTGCTGCGTCTGGCACCTACTGCCATACCCTGTTCAAAGGCATTGAAATATTTTGTCTTGCCCATTCACTGTCTGAATGGCACACATACACAATCCACGTCTCAATTGTTTCAAGGCTTATAAATCCTTCTTTAACCTGTATTCTCCCCTTCATCTAAACTGATTGAAGTGGATTTAACAAGTGACATCAATGAGGGATCATCGCTTTCACCTGGATTCACCTGGTCAGTCTGTGTGATGGAAAGAGTTCTTAATGTTTTGTATAATCAGTGTAGGTCAATTGGTTGTGTCAGGCTAACGAGGTCGAGACGTCAGAGAAAAAACTGCTTTACTTACTGCTCAAATGATTTGTTTTCTGAGCCCACTCCTCAATGAAAATGCTGACTCTGAAATGTCAATGGGTACAAGATCTCTGTGTCCAGCTACATGACAATTTTACATTCCTCCTGGTTCTTAGCTACATGATGAAATCAAACATTTGAATGGAACTTTGGACTGCTTAACATAAGTTTTATTAAAGTGTATTAAACACTAAATGAACTATTTTTTACCCTGATCTAAAAGCAATAGTGGTCAAATAATGAAACACAGGAGCCAGGGGGACAGAGGCTGTCATTCCTCTGCTGGGCCCCTACTCTCTCTCTCGCTGTTTCTGTCCCTCTATCCATCACCCCCCCACCCTTCTCTCTGTAGCTGGGGTATCCTGTTCTCCCACCTCCATGACTACACTGCTGTCTGCACCATAGAGCTGGGCTGAGCCGCCAAACTCAGCTGTGAATTTAGCAGGAGCAACATAGAGATGATCGCCCATCGACTGTCTGGAGGACCACCGTGGCTGGACCAAGGTTTTGGCTGCTTCCCAAATGGCCCCCTATTCCCTTTATAAGGCACTACTTTTGACCAGGGCCCATGGAATAGGGTGCTGCTTGGGATACAGCCATAGTTTTGAGTGCCTATACTAATGTCCAGTGCGTTTAGTAATAGAGGGGCTGTGCTGTGATCCTGTAAGACATCCTGGCCTACAACAATGAGGAAGGAGTCTGGCTGTGCGTTCCTCTTCCCCGTCATAGCAGACAGTCACAGGAAGCTGGCAGTGGCCCTGGACGTACTGGACCATGACGAGAAGGACAAGGACGGCATTCCCCTTACTGCCACTGTGTGAGTGTCAAAACACACTCATGCATGCATGCACACCTACAGGCACACACACACACACTCTTTCTCAGACAGCCTTTCTCTCCCTCCACTGTTTCTCAGTTTCCGGTATGACTCAATGGCCCACCATGAGATCATCCTGCTCTTTCTTGTGCTCTATTTCCCATAAATGTTACTTATTCATGCTGATGCAAGCAGCCCATCTTCACCGGTTAATATGAGTTAACTACCCCTCCCACCCAGGCCCCACCACCCCGTCTCGCAAAAACACACTACCTCAGCCCCTTGCTGGATACGATGACGTAATCTTCTTATATGTATCAGTGAGGGTGATATCGCCACACGATGGTTACTAATGAACACAGCTCACTAGCTCATATTTGCTACACTCCCCATCTCTGTCAAACACACACTTTCTCTCTCTCTGTTAACCATGTGAGTAAACCCATCCCCTACCTGCCTAATTCCTTCCCACCAAAGTGTGACATGTTTGCGTGTCAAAGGATTTTTTTTATTGGCCCAGACAAAAGGTTGAAGCTGTCCCTGCTCTACCCTCCCACAATGGCACGGAACGTTGATGAGATCCTGAGAGTGGTTGACGGCCTGCAGCTCACAGCACACCCCTGCTGAGTGGCAGGTCAGTCAGCCAGTCCCTCTCGAACTCCATAGCCTGAAAGTAGCCAAGTCTCACTATATAGAGTAGCATCTGCAGCTGTCTCCAGGAAGTATTGTTAGTCAAATATAAATGGCAGTTTGAGTGACCCTATAGACAATCAGTAGACAATCAACATTCATCACTGCAACTATTTGTATTGCTCTCCAAATACTTGGAACCCACTGTCAGAGCGATATCAATTGGCATTCAGTACTACATCAATTGGCATGCCACGCATGGTGCATTCGGAAAGTATTCAGACCCCTTCCCTTTTTCCACATTTTGTTACGTTACAGCCTTATTCTAAAATGTTTTAAATATATATTTTTACTCAACAATCTATACACAATACCCGATAATGACAAAGAGAAAACAGGTTTTTAGAAATGTTTGCAAAAGTACAGTTCCAGTCAGAAGTTTGGACACACCTACACAATCAAGGGTTTTTCTTTTTTTACAATTTTCTACGTGGTAGAATAATAGTGAAGACATCAAAACTATGAAATAACACATATGGAATCATGTAGTAACCAAAAAAATATGAAACAAATAAAAATATATTTTATATTTATCCTCTCTAGGGTAGGGGGCAGTATTTGCACGGCCGGATAAAAAACGTACCCGATTTAATCTGGTTATTACTACTGCCCAGAAACTAGAATATGCATATAATTATTGGCTTTGGATAGAAAACACCCTAAAGTTTCTAAAACTGTTTGAATGGTGTCTGTGAGTATAACAGAACTCATATGGCAGGCAAAAACCTGAGAAGATTCCTTACAGGAAGTGGCCTGTCTGACCATTTCTTGGGCTTCTACATTCTCTTTATTGAAAACTGAGGATCTCTGCTGTAACGTGACACTTCCTACGGCTCCCATAGGCTCTCAGAAGGCGTCAAAAAGCTGAATGATGTCTTTGCAGCCCCTGGCTGAAAAACATTAGCGCATTTGGATGGTGGTCGATCAGAGGACAATGAGACTGAGGCGCGTGCACGAGGTGACACCATGTTTTTATTTTCTCTGTCTTTGAACGTAAACAGGGTTTCCCGGTCGGAATATTATCGCTTTTTTACGAGAAAAATAGCATAAAAATTGATTTTAAACAGCGGTTGACATGCTTCGAAGTACGGTAATGGAATATTTAGAATTTTTTTGTCACGAAACGCGTCGGGCGCATCACCCTTCGTCACCCTTCGGATAGTGTCTTGAACGCACGAACAAAACAGAGGATATTTGAACATAACTATGGATTATTTTGAACCAAACCAACATTTGTTATTGAAGTAGAAGTCCTGGGAGTGCATTCTGACGAAGAACAGCAAAGGTAATCCAATTTTTCTTATAGTAAATCTGACTTTGGTGAGGGCTAAACTTGGTGGGTGTCTAAATAGCTAGCCCGTGATGGCTGGGCTATCTACTCAGAATATTGCAAAATGTGCTTTCACCGAAAAGCTATTTTAAAATCGGACATAGCGATTGCATAAAGGAGTTCTGTATCTATAATTCTTAAAATAATTGTTATGTTTTTTGTGAACGTTTATCGTGAGTAATTTAGTAAATTCACCGGAAGTTTGCGGTGGGTATGCTAGTTCTGAATGTCACATGCTAATGTCAAAAGCTGTTTTTTGATATAAATATGAACTTGATTGAACAAAACATGCATGTATTGTATAACATAATGTCCTAGGATTGTCATCTGATGAAGATCATCAAAGGTTAGTGCAGCATTTAGCTGTGGTTTGGGTTTATGTGACATTATATGCTAGCTTGAAAAATGGGTGTCTGATTATTTCTGGCTGGGTACTCTGCTGACATAATCTAATGTTTTGCTTTCGTTGTAAAGCCTTTTTGAAATCGGACAGTGTGGTTAGATTAACGAGAGTCTTTAAAATGGTGTAAAATAGTCATATGTTTGAGAAATTGAAGTTATAGCATTTCTAAGGTATTTGAATAACGCGCCACAGGATTCCACTGGCTGTTGAGTAGGTGGGACGATTTCGTCCCACCTACCCTAGAGAGGTTAACAGACCTCAGGATAAGGCCCAGATGCAGACAGTTCGAATCACAGATGTTTATTAACAAAACAGGGGGCAGGCAGATGACAGGTCAAGGGCAGGCAGAGGCCGGTAATCCAGGGCAGCGTCAGTAAGGTACAGAATGGCAGGCAGTCTCAGGGTCAGGGCAGGTAGAGTGGTCAAACCGGAAAAACTAGAAAAACAGGGGCAAGAGAGAAACAGAAGTACGGTAAAACCACGCTGCTAGGTTTGATGAGACAAGACGAACTGGCAACAGACAAACAGGAAACACAGGTATAAATACACGGGATAATGGGGAAAATGGGCAACACCTGGAGGGGTGTGGAGACAAGCACAAGACAGGTGAAACAGATCAGGGTGTGACAATACTTGAGATTCTTCAAAGTAGTCACCCTTTGCCTTGATGACAGCTTTAAAAGATTCATGAGGAATGCTTTTCCAACAATCTTGATGGAGTTCCCACATACTGTATGCTGAGCACTTGTTGGCTGCTTTTCCTTCACTCTGTGGTCCAACTCATCCCAAACCATCTCAATTGGGTTGAGGTCAAGTGATTGTGGAGGCCAGGTCATCTGATGCAGCACTCCATCACTCTCTGTCTTGATCATATAGCCCTTACACAGCCTGGAGGTGTGTTGGGTCATTGTCCTGTTGAAAAACTAATGATAGTCCCACTAAGCGCAAACCAGATGGGATGGAGTATAGCTGCAGAATGCTGTGGTAGCCATGATGGTTAAGTGTGCCTTGAATTCTAAATAAATCACTGACAGTGTCAACAGCAAAGCACCCCCACACCTCCTCCACCATTTCACGGTGGGAGCCACACATGCGGAGATCATCCGTTCACCTACTCTGCATCTCCCAAAGACATGGTGGTTGGAACAAAAAATCTCAAATTTGGACTCATCAGATCAAAAGGACAGATTTCCACTGGTCTAAATAAAATAAAATGGAATGTTATTTGTCACATACGCCAAATACAACGACCTTATTGTGAAATGCTTACTTACAAGCCCTTAAACAACAGTGCAGTTCAAGAAAGAGTGAAGAAAATATTTACCAAATAAACTAAAGTAAAAAATAATAAAAAGTAACACAATATAATAACAATAAAGCAGCTATGTACAGAGGGTACTGGTACTGAGTCAATGTGCGGGGGTACAGGTTTATTCGAGGTATATTGCAAATGTAGGTAGGGGTGAAATGACTATGCATATGTAATAAACAGCGAGTAGCAGCAGTGTACAAAACAAATGGAGGGGGGGGGTGATGTCAATGTAAATAGTCCGAGGCCATTTTATTAATTGTTCAGCAGTCTTATGGCTTGGGTGAATAAGCTGTTAAGGAGCCTTTTGGTCCTAGACTTGGCGCTCCGGTACCGCTTGCCGTGCGGTAGCAGAGAGAACAGTCTATGATGTGGGTGACTGAGTCTCTGACAATTTTTGGGGCTTTCCTATGACACTGCCTAGTATAGAGGTCCTGGATGGCAGGAAGCTTGGCCCCAGGGATGTGCTGGGCCATACGCACTACCCTCTGTAGTGCCTTATGGTCAGATGCCGAACAGTTGCCATACCAGGTGGTGATGTAACCAGTCAGGATGTTCTTGATGGTGCAGCTGTAGAACTTTTGAGGATCTGGAGACCCATGCCAAATCTTTTCAGTCTCCTGAGGGGGAAAAGGTGCTGTCGTGCCCTGTTAACGACTGTCTTGGTGTGTTTGGACCATGATAGTTTGGTGGTGATGTGGACACCAAGGAACTTGAAACTCTCAACCCGCTCCACTACAGCCCCGTCGAGGGTAATGGGGGCCTGTTTGGCCCGCCTTTTCCTGTAGTCCACGATCAGCTTCTTTGTCTTGCTCACATTGAGTGAGAGGTTGTTGTCCTGGCACCACACTGCCAGGTCTCTGACCTCCTCCCTATAGGCTGTCTCATAGGCTGAAGGCTGTCTCACTGTCAGTGATCAGGCCAACCACTGTTGTGTCGTCATCAAACTTGATGGTGTTGGAGTCGTGATTGGCCACGCAGTCGTAGGTGAACAGGGAGTACAGGAGGTGACTAAGTACACACCCCTGAGGGGCCCCAATGTTGAGGATCAGCGTGGCAGAATTGTTGCTGCCTTACTTACCACCTGGGGGCGGCCCGTCAGGAAGTCCAGGATCCAGTTGCAGAGGGAGGTGTTTAGTCCCAGGGTTCTTAGCTTAGTGATGAGCTTCGTGGGCACTATGGTGTTGAATGCTGAGCTATAGTCAATGAACAGCATTCTCACATATAGTTGAAGTCGGAAGTTTACATACACCTTAGCCAAATACATTTAAACTCAGTTTTTCACAATTCCTGACATTTAATCCTAGTAAAAATGTCCTGTTTTAGGTCATTTAGGATCACCAATTTATTTTAAGAATGTGAAATGTCAGAATAATAGTAGAGAATGATTTATTTCAGCTTTGATTTATTTCATCACATTCCCAGTGGATCAGAAGTTTACATACACTCAATTAGTATTTGGTAGCATTGCCTTTAAATTGTTTAACTTGGGTCAAACGTTTTGGGTAGCCTTCCACAAGCTTCCAACAATAAGTTGGGTAAATTTTGGCCCATTCCTCTAGACAGAGCTGGTGTAACTGAGTCCAGGTTTGTAGGCCTCCTTGCTCGCACACGCTTTTTCAGTTCTGCCCACAAATTTTCTATAGGATTAAGGTCAGGGCCACTCCAATACTTTGACTTTGTTGTCCTTAAGCCATTTTGCCGCAACTTTGGAAGTATGCTTGGGGTCATTGTCCATTTGGAAGACCCATTTGCGATTAAGCTTTAACTTCCTGACTGATGTCTTTAGATTTTGCTTCAATATATCCACATAATTTTCTTCCTCATGATGCCATCTATTTTGTAAGGTACACCAGTCCCTCCTGCAGCAAAGCACCTCGAGAACATAATGCTGCCACCCCCGTGCTTCACAGTTGGGATGCTGTTCTTCGGCTTGCAAGCCTCCCCTTTTTTCCTCCAAACTTAATGATGGTCATTATGGCCAAACAGTTCTATTTTTGTTTCATCAGACCAGAGGACATTTCTCCAAAAAGTACAATCTTTGTCCCCACATGCAGTTGCAAATCCGTAGTCTGGCTTTTTTTATGGCAGTTTTGGAGCAGTGGCTTCTTCCTTGCTGAGCGGCCTTTCAGGTCATATCGATATAGGACTCGTTTTACTGTGGATATAGATGCTGTTTCCTCCAGCATCTTCACAAGACCCTTTGCTGTTGTTCTGGGATTGATTTGCACTTTTCGCACCGAAGTACGTTCGTCTCTAGGAGACAGAACGCGTCTCCTTCCTGAGCGGTATGACGGCTGCGTGGTCCCATGGTGTTTATACTTGCGTACTATTGTTTGTACAGATGAACGTGGTACCTTCAGTAGAAACCTCCACAAGTCTGGTTCATCCTTGGAGCAATTTCCAAATGCCTGAAGGTACCACGTTCATCTGTTATTGAGACACTTGTTTGTGGTCATTAGTCAGTCATTTGAAAGAAGTGGCCTGTTAACTCAGCTGTGTGGGATTTGAGCATTCCTCTGTCTCACCAGGACAACACCGGCGGAGAGGAGATTACTCTTTGATCCTGTACAGCAGTATTTCCCAACATCGAGTACCCCCAACAGTACACATTTTTTGTTGTAGCGTTGGAAAAACACACCTCATTCAACTTATTGAGGGCTTGATGATTAGTTGACAAGTTGAATCAGGTGTGCTTATCCGAGGCTACAACAAAAATGTGTGCTGTTGGGGTACTCGATGTTGGGAAATACCGCTGTACAGCACTTTGAACAGGAACAGACATTCCTCTACGGCCACCTGGACCGTTCGGCCAGCAGGGGACAGGAGAGGTTAGAGACGTTATGGGGGAAACAATAAGAAGAAATCAGAGAGAGAAAGTGTGTGTGTGTTATGTAAACTCAGCAAAAAAAGAAACAGTCCTTTTTCAAGACCCTGTCTTTTAAAGATAATTCGTAAAAATCCAAATAACTTCACAGATCTTCATTGTAAGGGTTAAAAACACTGTTTCCCATGCTTGTTCAATGAACCATAAACAATTAATGAACATGCACCTGTGGAACGGTCATTAAGACACCAACAGCTTACAGACGGTAGGCAATTAAGGTCACAGTTATGAAAACTTAGGACACTAAAGAGGCCTTTCTACTACCTCTGAAAAACACAAAAAAAAAGATGCCCAAGGTCCCTGCTCATCTGCGTGAACGTGCATTAGGCATGCTGCAAGGAGGCATGAGGACTGCAGATGTGGCCAGGGCAATAAAGACGCCTAAGACACTACAGGGAGACAGGACAGACAGCTGATCATCCTTGCAGTGGCAGACCATGTGTAACAACACCTGCACAGGATCGGTACATCCGAACATCACACCTGCGGGCCATGTACAGGATGGCAACAACAACTGCCAGAGTTACACCAGGAACGCACAATCCCTCCATCAGTGCTCAGACTGTCCGCAATAGGCTGAGAGAGGCTGGACTGAGGGCTTGTAGGCCTGTTGTAAGGCAGGTCCTCACCAGACATCACCGGCAACAACATTGCCTATGGGCACAAACCCACCATCGCTGGAACAGACAGGACAGGCAAAAAGTCCTCTTCACTGATGAGTCTTGTTTCACCAGGGGTGATGGTCGGATTCGCGTTTACCGTCGAAGGAATGAGCGTTACACCGAGGCCTGTACTCTGGAACGGGATCGACTTAATACAGCGGGTGGCCACACCAGATACTGACTGTTACTTTTTATTTTGACCCCCCTTTGTTCAGGGGCACATTATTTCATTTCTGTTAGTCACATGTCTGTGGAACTTGTTTAGTTTATGTCTCAGTTGTTGAATTTTGTTACGTTAATACAAATATTTACACATGTTAAGTTTGCTGAAATAAACACAGTTGACAGTGAGAGGACGTTTTTTTATTTAGACCCGTTCTGAACAGAACCGAGGACAACCTGAGTTTATATGTACAGTGCATTCAGAAAGTATTTAGAACCCTTCCCTTTTTCCACAATTTGTTACGTTACAGCCTTATTCTAAAATGAATTACATCATTTTTTCCCCTCGTCAATCTACACACAATACCCCATAATGACAAAGCGAAAGTTATTTTAGACAAATGTATTGAAAATAAGTATTCAGACCCTTTGCCCTGAGACTTGAAATTGAGCTCAGGTGCATGCTGTTTCCATTGATCATCCTTGAGATGTTTCTACAACTTGATTGGAGTCCACCTGTGGTTAATTTAACTGTGGAGATGGGAGAACCTTCCAGAAGGACAACCATCTCTGCAGCTGTCACGGATCCCTCCGGAACTTTCATCACACACACCTGTCCCCTATTCCCACTGATTAGTATTTGTATATTCGTGTCCTTTGTTCACCATGGTGCTGTCCATTATTGTTACAATGTCCATTGGTTCGTGTGCTATGTTGTTTTGACTTTCGTGCCATTTTGGATTGCGTAGATGATTACAGGTCTCGTCCCGTGTGATAATCATTGTGCGCTTGTGTTATTTATTAGAGATACTCCTCACTCTTTTGTTTGAGTGTCAACCCTGTGTGTTGTATACGTGTTTGTTTGGTCTTCGTCCCCGTGCCTATACACGGCACGCTGTAGGTAAAGAAATTTAAAAAACGATTAAGCGTTCCTGCGCCTGTCTCCCGACCCTTTATACCAACGTGACAGCAGCACTCCACCAATCAGGATTTTATGGTAGAGTGGCCAGACAGAAGCCACTCCTCACTAAAAGGCACATGACAGCCCGCTTGGAGTTTGCCAAAAGATACCTAAAGGACTCTCAGACCATGAGAAACTCGATCAAACATCTCTGGAGAGACCTGAAAATAGCTGTGCAGTGACGCACCCCATCCAACCTGACAGAGCTTGAGAGGATCTGCATGGTAGAAACTCCCCCAAATACTGGTGTGCCAAGCTTGTAGCGTCATACCCAGGAAGACTAACAGGCTGACTACACCGTCACGTGCGTGAGCGTTGAAAAATACATTTTGAAATCTATATTATTCAATTATTGCACCCACACTGCTCACGCGCGCCAACGAGCGTCTGTGTTGCCAAGGGCTAAAATAGAAGTCAGTTCTATTTGTGACGCAGATCGCGCTGCAGGCCCTGCCTCTCCCATCTCCTCATTGGTTTATAGAAGCAGGTACCCACGTGCCATCTCCTCATTGGTTATACCCGCGTAGGTGACTGAAAGAAGAACGAGGTCAGTGGCGGTATTGCACCTCATTTCTGAAAGTTGCCAATCGCAATATAAAGTCAAGAGAAGAAAAAGCCTAGAAGGAGGAGAGATGACTAAAAACGATTCGGTTGACCATTTTATGTGTGGATTAATTTTCAGGTGGAGGACCTTGTGCATTTCAGGTAAAATAAAACTCAATGTTTATATCCCAGGACAAATTAGCTAGCAACAGCAAGCTAGCTAAATAGGACACATTAGCTAGCAAGTGCAAGCTAGCTAGCTAAATTGCCATAAATGTTTAATGCTTTTCGACCTGTCCCCAAATTAATGTAATAGGTTCAGAGTTTGTTTTGATATTTTAACTTGCGTGTCGTGATCGCGTTTGGTGTGGGGGGACAAAATAAATCTATGCATGATGGCGCACTCGCGCAGACGGTTTGGGTTCGGTGTAACCTGTAATCGCTGCCAAAGGTGTCCAACAAAGTACTGAGTAAAGGGTCTGAATACTTATGTAAATTTGATATTTCAGTTTGTAATATATTTTTCTAAATTAGCAAAAAAAACAAGTGTTTTTGCTTTGTCATTATGGGGTATTATTGTGTGTAGATTGAGGAGGAGGGGGAAACAATTTAATCAATTTTAGAATAAGGCTGTAACGTAACAAAATGTGGAAAAAGTCAAGAGGTCTGAATACTTTCCGAGGGTATTTTCATAGATATCTTAAAGTCTTAAACTTAAACTTTATAGATCTAGTCCCCCCATTTGAAGGGAATAGATCATCATAACTATTTGGACAAATTTCAGCTATATGGCTCTAGTTGAACAAACCTAACGCAATGGTAAATCTAAGTGCTGGCGGTAGCAACATAGGTTCAGGGGTGTGTCAGAAATATTTTAGCTATTTTCACAACTGGAATTATGGGTGCAGTAGCTGGCGGTGGCACGAAAGGGCTGGGTTTTGATGAATAAACAAGCCGTGGGTGTGTAGACGCTGTGTATTTACAGTCTTTTATGTATTGCGTTGTCATCAACTCCAATTCAAATGTTAGTCCATTATAGCCTAGTTCATTGAATAGCCTGCCCCATATTTGCTAAATACTGGTATGTTGAACATGTTTGCAGTCCACATTGTTCTATTTGCATTACTTAAATATGGAAGTACATTTTTAAATATAGGCTATAGGATTCACACTGATATAGGGGCTAGGCCTACTGTAAATTAGAGTCTGGATATGGACATACCAAACGTAGTCAATAAGCACGTTTAGGCTATTGATAAGGTCTTCAAAGACAGTGTATGATTGTAATCAAATTTGACTGAAAACAAAACAACAACTTGTTTTAAATACAGTTACAGGCACCATAATTGCTCCCCGTGGGCATAAAACACAGACAAGGCAAATTAAGACTATGGAGGGTTTTTAGGCACATCCAAACTTTTCATGGGAGCTGGATAAAGATCCAATATAAAGAGAAAGGGGGAATGTCCACTGACCGCTGTACCGCTCGCAAATGTAATGGTTTATAAACATCATGGAAGCGTCTTACAGATCATTTTTGCACTTCTCCACGAATAGCAGATTAATTTACATTGCATTCGAGCCATGTACGTTCCTCACCACAAACCCATGGAAGGTGAATCTTTCTAATAAGTTCATTCTTAAATAGGATCAGGTACGAAGCATGATATTATAAATCACTTCTCTCGTCCTGTGGCACTGGCACTGTGTGCACACCTAGGCCTAATTGTCTTTACGTGTAACATTTGCACGTCTATACAACATACTAGGCTCCTGTTAATTGTGTCGTTGCCTATGTGAGAGGCAGATTCTCAAAACAATCTGCAGTTGATACGGCATTATAGGAAGACTGAATAGTTTGGACTGGAGCGTGTCTTTGGTAATCGGACGAGGAGCGCTCTATGAAAATGGGGATGGACAGCCGACTTGAACAAGCGAAATGAAATATGCAGGTATGTGAATTGTAAATAATGAAAATGCATGAGGGCAAAAAACGGCAAAATATTTCAAAGCACTCTCAGTAGACCATTTAAAACCCCTTTATTCATAGGCTACTTGGCTAATGCCCAGGATAAAAATAGGCACATATACAACGCTGCTAAACCAGCATTGATTAAGAGGGGGGTAGGCTGTGCTTGGTTTTTATTCAAATTAAACTAAATGGGGGGAAACCAACCTTTATGTTTCTAAATACGAGATTCATTGGCACAAAAGGCACTTCTCTTTCCATGGGCACTGTATGTTATGTCTGGATAGGCTGCACTTCTGCTCTCAAAATTCATTCCATTATATCAACTGCGTTACTGTTAAGACCTGCTTTTTGTGGGTCTTAAAACATCCCATTAGCACTGCATGAAATTGTCACTTTTGCAAATGTAAAAAAAAGGTCAATCTGCAGATGCTACATCCCATTTTTGGATTTATAAATTAATCATATGAGCCCATTCATTCTGGAAGAATTTAACTCATAAATGCTTCATGAGCTTAGTTCAACTGTCATACCCCATCACTACCCAAAATATAATTATTTTACTCCGTTGTATGTGAGCAAAGTAAATGTAAACAAACACCATATAGCATCAAAGCATGGTTAAAACCATAATTTTGATACCATGGATGGTCAGTCCTTGAATTCGTAGCTCTGTCTATGTATTTGAGAGTGGTTACATTTCTCCAGCCCCATTCCTCATCTTTTTACCGAAATGTGTGGGGAGTGAGCTTTGTTATTGTTTCAACCGCTGATTGCTGCTTCAAGGACACCTAAAAAAAAATTCCACCCTTCCCATCTCAGGGCAAAAGAGCTGATGTTTGACAGATAAATTGCTTAACCTGGCGTTAGGGCTGGAAAATGCCAGGGCGCATTTTATTTTTTGGGGATGACGAAATTGCAAACTAACGTGTGTTTGACACTTGCGCCTCAATACCAGATGAATATAGAACCCATAGTGTATTAAAGTAGTCAAGTTTGGTATTTGGTTACATATTCTTTGCACACAGAACACAATGACAACATCAAGCTTGTGACTCTGCAAACTTATTGGATGCATTTACAGATTGTTTTGGTTGTGTTTCAGATTATTACTGCAATGCTCTACTTTCCTGGCAAAAGCACTAAATAAACTTCAGTTAGTGCTAAACACTGCTGCTAGAATGTTGACTAGAACCAAAACATTTGATCATATTACTCCAGTGCTAGCCTCTCTACACTGGCTTCCTGTTAAGGCAAGGGCTGGTTTCAAGGTTTTACTGCTAACCTACAAAGCATTACATGGGCTTGCTCCTACCCATCTCTCCGATTTGGTCCTGCCGTACATACCTACACGTACACTATGATCACAAGACACAGGCCTCCTTATTGTCCCTAGAATTTCTAAGCAAACAGCTGGAGGCAGGGCTTTCTCCTATAGAGCTCCATTTTTATGGAATGGCCTGCCTATCCATGTGAGAGACGCAGACTCGGTCTCAACCTTTAAGTCTTTGTTGAAGGCTCATCTCTACAGTAGGTCCTATGATTGAGTGTAGTCTGGCCCAGGAGTGTGAAGGTGAACGGAAAGGCACTGGAGCAACGAACCGCCCGTGCTGTCTCTGCCTGGCCGGTTCCGCTCTCTCCACTGGGATTTTCTGCCTCTAACCCTATTACAGGGGCTGAGTCACTGGCTTACAGGCGCTCTTCCATGCCGTCCCTAGGAGGGGTGCGTCACTTGAGTGAGTTGAGTCACTGACGCGATCTTCTTGTCTGGGTTGGCCTGTGTGAGGCAGGGTCGTAGTCTGCGAATGTTGTAGAGCATGAACCTACAGGATCGGGTCACCGCCTTGATGTTAGTAGAGAACGACAAGGTGTTGTCCAGGGTCACGCCAAGGTTCTTCGCACTCTGGGAGGAGGACACAATGGAGTTGTCAACCGTGATGGCAGTCCTTCCCCGGGAGGAAGAGCAGCTCCGATCTTTGTGGGCTATACTCGGCCTTGTCTCGGGATGGTAAGTTGGTGGTTGAAGATATCCCTCTAGTGGTGTGGGGGCTGTCCTTTGGCAAAGTGGGTGTGGTTATATCGTGCCTGTTTGGCCCTGTCCGGGGGTACAGTGTCTCCCGACCCCTCCTGTCTCAGCCTCCAGTATTTATGCCGCAGTAGTTTATGTGTCGGGGGCTAGGGTCAGTCTGGAGTATTTCTCCTGTCTTATCCGGTGTCCTGTGTGAATTTAAGTATGCTCTCTCTAATTCTCTCTCTCTTGGAGGACCTGAGCCCTCGGACCATGCCTCAGGACTACCTGGCCTGATGACTCCTTGCTGTCCCCAGTCCACTTGGCCGTGCTGCTGCTCCAGTTTCAACTGTTCTGCCTGCGGCTATGGAACCCTGACCTGTTCACCGGACGTGCTACTTGTCCCAGACCTGCTGTTTTCAATTCTCTAGAGACAGCAGGAGCAGTAGAGATACTCTGAATGATCGGCTATGAAAAGCCAAGTGACATTTACTCCTGAGGTGCTGACCTGTTGCACCCTCGACAACCCCTGTGATTATTATTATTTGACCCTGCTGGTCATCTATGAACATTTGAACATTTTGGCCATGTTCTGTTATAATCTCCACCCGGCACAGCCAGAAGAGGACTGGCCACCCCTCATAGCCTAGTTCCTCTCTAGGTTTCTTCCTAGGTTCTGGCCTTTCTAGGGAGTTTTTCCTAGCCACCGTGCTTCTACACCTGCATTGCTTGCTGTTTGTGGTTTTAGGCTGGGTTTCTGTACAGCACTTTGAGATATCAGCTGAGGTAAGAAGATCTATGGTAAAACTTGAAAATAGCTGTCTAGGGCTTTATAAATACATTTGATTTATGTTTTATCCAATAGAAAGTGAATGGTGAATAACATATTGTCATTTTGGGGTTACTTTTATTGTAAGTAAGAATAGATGTTTCTGAACACTTCTACATGAATGTGGATGCTACCATGATTATGGATAATCATGGATGAATCGTGAATGATGAGTAAGAAAGTTACAGAAGGACAAAGTCATACCCAGCGCCAAAAAAATGCTAATCTGCCCCATTATTGGTGATGAGAGATTAGCATGCTTTGATGTAGCCTCTGTAACTTTCTCACTCCTCATTATTCATTCATGATTTTTCTTAATCATGGCATTATCAGGTTTGATTTAGAAGCGTTCAGAAACATCTTATATACTCACTTTGAGACTCATTCACCATTCAGTTCCTATTGGGAAAAACATTACCCAAAACAAACTGCACATGCATCCAACGAGTTTGTAGAGTCACAAGCTTGATGTTGTCATTGTGTGGTAGGATTATGGGACTAAATACTACACTTTTTACTACTACACTATAAGTGAAATTTGTCCACATACTTATGACATCTTCAAATGGGTGGACTAGATCTATAAAGTGCTTCCATTTCTAAATGGAAAGCAGATATGCATGAAAACACTGTATTGTCACCTCATATGAAACATTTGATCTCAAATCCAAAATGCTGGAGTATAGAGACAAATTTAACATTTTAGTATCACAGCCTATATAAATATGTACGGGAGTGTATGTTGTCGATTGCCAAATCTTTTTGTAGCATGGTGCTTTTTCATTAGCAATCTATTTTGTAAAGAGTATCAAGTAATTCAGTTTCTTAGCTGCTATTGGAACTACAGTGCCTTGCAAAAGTATTCACCCCCTTTGGCGTTTTTCCTATTTTGTTGCATAACAACCTGTAGATGAAATGGATTTTATTTGGATTTCATGTAATGGACATACACAAAATAGTCCAAATTGGGGAAGTGAAATGAAAAAAATAACGTTAAAAATAATTCCCAAAAATTAAAAACGTAAAAGTGGTGCGTGCATATGTATTTGCCCCCTTTGCTATAAAGCCCCTAAATAAGATCTTGTGCGACCAATTACCTTCAGAAGTCACATAATTAATTAAATAAAGTCCACCTGTGTGCAGTGTAAGTGTCACATGATCTGTCACATGATCTCAGTATGTACATCTATCTATCTATCTATATATATATATCTATATATATATATATATATATATCTATATATATATATATATATATCTATATATCTATATATATATATATATATATATATATATATATATATATATATATATATATATATATATATATATATATATATACACACACACACACACACACACACACACACATATATACACACACACATATATACACACATACATACACCTGATCCGAAGGGCCCCCAGAGTCTGCAACACCACTAAGCAAGCGGCACCTTGAAGAACAAGGAGCTCTCCAAACAGGTCGGGAACAAAGTTGTGGAGAAGTACAGAACAGGGTTGGGTTATAAAAAAATATTCTAAACTTTTAACATCCCACGAAGCACCAGTAAATCCATTATTAAACAAACCTGTCAAGAGATGGCCGCCCACCAAAACTCAGAGACCAGGCAAGGAGGGCATTAATCAGAGAGGCAACAAAGAGACCAAAGATAACCCTGAAGGAGCTGCAAAGCTCCACAGCGGAGATTGGAGTATCTGTCCATAGCACCACTTTAAGCTATACAATTCACAGAGTTGGGCTTTACGGAAGAGTGGCCATAAAAAAAATCATTGCTGAAAGAAAAAAATAAGCAAATATGTTTGGTGTTTGCCAAAAGGCATGTGGGAGACTCCCCAAACATATGGAAGAAGGTACTCTGGTCAGATGAGACTAAAATGTAGCTTTTTGGCCATCAAGGAAAACACTATGCTTGGCGCAAATCCAACACTCTCATCACCCCGAGAACACCATCCCCACAGTGAAGCATGGTGGTGGCAGCATCATGATGTGGGGATGGTTTTCATCAGCAGGGACTGGGAAATTGGTCAGAATTTAAGGAATGATGGATGGCGCAAAATACAGGAAAATTCTTAAGGGAAATCTGTTTCCCTCTTCCAGAGATTTGAGATTGGGATGGAGGTTCACCTTCCAGCAGGACAATGACCCGATGCATACTGCTAAAGCAACACTCGAGTGGTTTAAGGGGAAACAATTAAATGTCTTGGAATGGCTTAGTCAAAGCCCAGACCTCAAATCCAATTGAGAATCTGTGGTATGACATAAAGATTGCTGTACACCAGCAGAGCCCATCCAACATGAAGGAGCTGGAGCAGTTTTTCCTTGAAGAATGGGCCAAAATCCCAGTGGCTAGATGTGCTTATAGAGACATACCCCAATACTTTCACAAGCCACTGTATATAATGCCTCTGATCATTAATACATCACAGGTGGACAAACATTATTTCAAGCAAAAATGTTACAGAGCTCGAAAAACTGGTTTGCCCAAGGGGTGGGTTTGTTCTAACTAGGCCAGACCGTTAAAACAAACTAACCCATGCTCTTACTAGATTAGTGGATTCAGGCGCCTACAGGCACCAGGGCACAGAGTACATACGAAAACTCCACCCAAAAACTATCTTTTGGTATTTGTTTCATTAGTCTATTGTTGATATAGACTTAAGTGTAAGGTATATGCAGTGCCTTCAGAAGGAATTTAAAATGGATTCAACAGAGATGTGTCACAGGCCTACACACAATAGCTAATAATGTCAAAGAGGTATTATGTTTTTAGAAAATGTTTGAAATTACAAATGAAAAGCTGAAATGTCTTGAGTCAATACGTTTTCAAACTCTGTTATGGCAAGCCTAAATAACTTCAGGAGGAAAAATGTGCTTAACAAGTCACATAATAAGTTGCATGGACTCACTCTGTGTGCAATAATAGCGTTTAACATAATTTTTTAATGACTTCCGCATCTCTGTACCCCACACATACAATTATCTGTAATGTCCCTCAGTCAAGCAGTGAATTTCAAACACAGATTCAACCGCAAAGACCAGGGAGGTTTTCCAATGCCTCGCAAAGAAGGACACCTATTGGTAGATATCCCTTTGAGCATGGTGAAGTTATTAATTACACTTTGGATGGTTTATCAATACACCCAGTCACTACAAAGATACAAGCGTCCTTCCTAACTCAGTTGCCGGAGAGGAAGGAGGCCAATGGTGACTTTAAAACAGTTAAAGAGTTTAATGGCTGTGATAGAAAATAACTGAGGATGGACCAACAACATTGTAGTTACTCCACAATACAAACCTAAATGGAGGGTGGTAGGTAGCCTAGCGGTTAAAAGCGTTGCACCAGTAACTGAAAGGTTGCTGGTTTGAATCCTCAAGCCGGGTAGGTGAAAATATGTTGTTGTGCCCTTGAGCAAGGCGCTTAACCCTAATTTCTCCTGTAAGTATCTCTGGATAAGCATGTCTGCTAAATTACTCAAATGTAAAACATTTAAATGACAGAGTAAAAAGAAAGAAGCTTGTACAGAATAAAAATATTCTGAAACATGAACCCTGTTTGCAATAAGCCACTAAAGTAAAACTGCAAAAATTGAACTTTATGCCCTGAATACAAAGTACTATGCTTGAAGCAAATCCAGCACAACGCATCACTGAGTACAACTTCATATTTTCAAGCATGTTGGTGGCTGCATCATGTAATGGGTACGCTTGTCATCGGCAATAACTAGGGAGTTTTTGGGGGGGATATAAAAGAAACTGAATAGAGCTAAGCATAGGCAAAATCCTAGAGGAAAACCTAGTTCAGTCTGCTTTCCAAAAGACACTGGAAGACAAATTCACCTTTCAGCAGGACAATAATCAAAAACACAAGGCCAAATATACACTGGAGTTGCTTAGACAATATTGAATGTTCCTGAGTGACCTAGTCACAGTTTTGACTTAAATCGACTTGAAGATCTATGGTAAAACTTGAAAATAGCTGTCTAGCAATGATCAACAACCAACTTGACAGAGCTTGAAGAATTTTTTTAAAGAATAATGTGCAAATATTGCACAATCCAGGTGTTCAAAGCTCTTAATTTAAGAGACTCACAGCAGTAATCACTGCCAAAGGCGATTCTAACATTGACTTAGGGGTGTGAATAAATTTGATATTTCTGTATTTAATTTTCAATACAATTGCAAACATTTCTAAAAACATGTTTTCACTTTGTCAATTTTGGGTATTGTGTGTAGATGGATGAGAATTTTTTTTCTATTTAATCCATTTTGAATTCAGACTAACAACAAAATATGGAACAAGACAAAGGGTATGAATATTTTCTGAAGGCACTGTAACATAAAAAATACAGAAATACAGCCGGTATGATGTAAATAGTCCGGGTGGATATTTGATTAATTGTTCAACAGTCTTATGGCTTAGGGTAGAAGCTGTTCAGGAGCCTTTTGGACCTAGACTTGGAGCTCCAGTACCACTTGCCGTGCGGTAGCAGAGAAAACAGTCTATGACTTGGGTGACTGGAGTCTTAAACAATTTTTTTGGGCCTTCCTCAGACATCGCCTAGTATATACAGTGCCTTGCAAATGTATTCACCCCCCTTGGCATTTTTCCTATTTTGCTGCCTTACAACCTGGAATTAAAATAGATTTTTTTTGGTGGGTGGGGGTTGTATGATTTGATTTACACAACGTGCCTACCACTTTGAAGATGCAAAATATTTTTTATTGTGAAACAAACAAGCAATAATACAAAAAAAGAAAACTTGAGCGTGCATAATTATTCACCCCCCAAAGTCAATACTTTGTAGAGCCACCTTTTGCAGCAATTACAGCTGCAAGTCTCTTGGGATATGTCTCTATAACCTTGGCACATCTAGCCACTGGGATTTTTGCCCATTCTTCAAGGCAAAACTGCTCCAGCTCCTTCAAGTTGGATGGGTTCCTGCTGGTGTACAGCAATCTTTAAGTCATACAACAGATTCTCAATTGAATTGAGGTCTGGGCTTTGACTAGGCCATTCCAAGACATTTAAATGTTCCCCCTTAAACCACTCAAGTGTTGCTTTAGCAGTATGCATCGGGTCATTGTCCTGATGGAAGGTGAACCTCCGTCCCAATCACAAATCTCTGGAAGACTAAAACAGGTTTCCCTAAAAATGTTTCCTGTATTTAGCTCCAACCATCATTACTTCAATTCTGACCAGCTTCCCAGTCCCTGCCCTGATGGTGTTCTCAGGGTGATGAGAGTGTTGAGTTTGTGCCAGACATAGCGTTTTCCTTGATGGCCAAAAAACTCCATTTTAGTCTCATCTGACCAGAGTACCTTCTTCCATATGTTTAGGGAAGCTCCCACATGCCTTTTGGCAAAAACCAAATGTTTTTGCTTATTTTTTTCTTTAAGCAATGTCTTTTTTATGGCCACTCTTCCATAAAGCCCAGTTCTGTAGTGTACGGCTTAAAGTGGTCCTATGGACAGATACTCCAATCTCCGCTGTGGAGCTTTGCAGCTCCTTCAGGGTTCTCTTTAGTCTCTTTGTTCCCTCTCTGATTAATGCCCTCCTTGTCTGGTCCGTGAGTTTTGGTGGGCGGCCCTCTCTTGGCAGGTTTGTTGTGGTGCCATATTCTGTCCATTTTTTAATAATGGATTTAATGGTTTCGGATATTTTTTTAGAACCCAACCCTGATCTGTACTTCTGTACAACTTTGTCCCTGACCTGTTTGGAGAACTCCTTGGTCTTCATGGTGCCGCTTGCTTGGTGGTGTTGCAGGTGTATATATACTGAGATCAGGTGACACATCATGTGACACTTAGATTGCACACAGGTGGACATTATTTAATTAATTATGTGACTTCTGAAGGTAATTGTTTTCACCAGATCTTATTTAGGGGCTTCATAGCAAAGGGGGTGAAAACATATGCACGCACCACTTTTCCGTTTTACATTTTTTTATTTTTTTGAAACAAGTTATTTTTTTCATTTCACTTCACCAATTTGGACTATTTTGTGTATGTCCATTACATGAAATCCAAATAAAAATTCATTTAAATTACAGGTTGTAATGCAACAAAATAGGAAAAACGCCAAGGGGGGGAATACTTTTGCAAGGCACTGTAGATCCTGGATGACAGGAAGCTTGGCCCCAGTGATGTACTGGGCCAAATGCTCTACCCTCTGTTAGGCTTTGCAGTTGGATGCCGAGCAGTTTCCATACAAGGCGGTGATGCAACCGGTAAGGATGTTCTCGATGGTGCAGCTGTATAACTTTGAGGATCTGGGGACGCAACTACAGGGTTTTCTTTCTCTCCTTCTAAAAAGGAGACTGGGACACCAGGTGTGTGGGTTCTCAGGCCAATCAGTGACATGAATTGATCAATTACCTACCAGGTATGGAGAAGGAAAAGAAAACAACAAAACAGCAGCTCTGTAGGGCCAAGCGCCTGAGGTTGAATAAGCCTGATCTTGCAGGACCCAGGCGGAGCAGAGCTGAACTGACCAGTCTTCCAGTAGCACTCTGTCCTCCCTCGTTGAGCCACAGGTCAGGCACCATGGCGGACAGGTAGGGTCTCCACACCCCCGGGACAATCAGGGGCCCCTGACTGATCGGAAACACCCGGGGACAGAAGAACACATAGGGGAGCACTGAGCTATGTGCTTCAACACAGCTTGTACAGGCTCCCTAAACACCGTGTTTTGTTGATTTTAAATAAGCTCTTTTGGTTTGCATAATATTGAGTTTTTATTGCATATATCTTGTGTTTTTTAGCAATGGATTTACAGATTGACTGACATGTTTTTGGCTTGGCTAACTAGCTTTTTGGCTTGGCTAACTAGCTAGCTATCAAGCTAATATTTTTGTTTAAAAAATGCATCTGAACACAGTACTGCCTTTTTTGTTTCACCTGGCTGCCAATTCCTGATCTTCTGAGAACATAATTTGAGGAGTCGCCTGAAGTGCGAGAGGAATGGAAGATGGAGGAATACAGCAGTGCTGAGGCAGAGCGCTCATAGTGAGGAAGACTGGCTACTATTTGTATTATTTGTATTGCTTTTAAATATTTTAATGAATGTGTATTTTATTAACACTTTGTCCTAGCTAGCTATTTGTGTTGGTAGCTATCAAGTAAACACAATGATCACAACAATACAAAGCAAAGACGCTTTGTTGAAGTTAGGCCTTGAAATACATCCACAGGTACACCTCCAATTGACTCAAATGATGTCAATTAGCCTAACAGAAGCTTCTAAAGCCATGACATAATTTTCTGGAATTTTCCAAGCTGTTTAAAGGCACAGTTAACTTAGTGTATGTAAACTTCTGACCCACTGGAATTGTGATACAGTGAATTATAAGTGAAATAATCTGTCTGTAAACAATTGTTGGAAAAATTACTTGTGTCATACACAAAGTAGATGTCCTAACCGACTTGCCAAACTATAGTATGTTAACAAGAAATTTGTGGAGTGGTTGAAAAACAAGTTTTAATGACTCCAACCTAAGTGTATGTAAACGTCCGACTTCAACTGTACACATATCTTTTTTTATATTTATATTTCCTTTATTACCCTCCAACCCTACCACCCCTCCCCAATTGGAGCAAACTAGTGAACAACAACGCTTAGGCCTGTATTTCCAGCTTATACATAAAATATACATTTTATGGACACAGTCTATTTTACAATAGTTTAATTTTGTTTGTTTTTAACTCTTGTCTTCCTCTACCCTCAACCTCTCCCATATACACTGCTCAAAAAAATAAAGGGAACACTAAAATAACACATCGTAGATCTGAATTAATGAAATAATCTTATTAAATACTTTTTTCTTTACATATTTGAATGTGCTGACAACAAAATCACACAAAAATAATCAATGGAAATCCAATTTATCAACCCATGGAGGTCTGGATTTGGAGTCACACTCAAAATTAAAGTGGAAAACCACACTACAGGCTGATCCAACTTTGATGTAATGTCCTTAAAACAAGTCAAAATGAGGCTCAGTAGTGTGTGTGGCCTCCACGTGCCTGTATGACCTCCCTACAACGCCTGGGCATGCTCCTGATGAGGTGGCGGATGGTCTCCTGAGGGACCTCCTCCCAGACCTGGACTAAAGCAGGTCTGGGAGTGAGACAGGATGTCCCAGATGTGCTCAATTGGATTCAGGTCTGGGGAACGGGCGGGCCAGTCCATAGCATCAATGCCTTCCTCTTGCAGGAACTGCTGACACACTCCAGCCACATGAGGTCTAGCATTGTCTTGCATTAGGAGGAACCCAGGGCCAACCGCACCAGCATATGGTCTCACAAGGGGTCTGAGGATCTCATCTCGGTACCTAATGGCAATCAGGCTACCTCTGGCGAGCACATGGAGGGCTGTGCGCCCCCCCAAAGAAATGCCACCCCACACCATGACTGACCCACCGCCAAACCGGTCATGCTGGAGGATGTTGCAGGCAGCAGAACGTTCTCCACGGCATCTCCAGACTCTGTCACGTCTGTCACATGTGCTCAGTGTGAACCTGCTTTCATCTGTGAAGAGCACAGGGCGCCAGTGGCGAATTTGCCAATCTTGGTGTTCTCTGGCAAATGCCAAACGTCCTGCACGGTGTTGGGCTGTAAGCACAACCCCCACCTGTGGACGTCGGGCCCTCATACCACCCTCATGGAGTCTGTTTCTGACCGTTTGAGCAGACACATGCACATTTGTGGCCTGCTGGAGGTCATTTTGCAGGGCTCTGACAGTGCTCCTCCTGCTCCTCCTTGCACAAAGGCGGAGGTAGCGGTCCTGCTGCTGGGTTGTTGCCCTCCTACGGCCTCCTCCACGTCTCCTGATGTACTGGCCTGTCTCCTGGTAGCGCCTCCATGCTCTGGACACTACGCTGACAGACACAGCAAACCTTCTTGCCACAGCTCTCATTGATGTGCCATCCTGGATGAGCTGCACTACTTGAGCCACTTGTGTGGGTTGTAGACTCCGTCTCATGCTACCACTAGAGTGAAAGCACCGCCAGCATTCAAAAGTGACCAAAACATCAGCCAGGAAGCATAGAAACTGAGAAGTGGTCTGTGGTTACCACCGGCAGAACCACGCCTTTATTGGGGGTGTCTTGCTAATTGCCTATAATTTCCACCTGTTGTCTATTCCATTTGCACAACAGCATGTGAAATGTATTGTCAATCAGTGTTGCTTCCTAAGTGGACAGTTTGATTTCACAGAAGTGTGATTGACTTGGAGTTACATTGTGTTGTTTAAGTGTTCCCTTTATTTTTTTGAGCAGTATATTTATGATTTCTATTTGCCATATCTTTCAAACTGTGCTTGTTAATGTTGTAAATCACCATTGTAGCTGGAAACGGCAGATTTTTTTAATAGAATACCTACATAGGCGTACAGAGGCCAATTATCACCAACAACCACTTCTGTGTTCCAATGGCATGGTGTGTTAGCTAATCCAAGTTTATAATTTTAAATGGCTAATTGATCATTAGAAAACCCTTTTGCAATTATGTTAGGACAGCTGAAAACTGTTGTGCTGATTAAATAATTAATAAAACTGGCCTTCTTTAGACTAGTTGAGTATCTGGAGCATCAGAATTTGTGGGTTCGATTACAGGCTCAAAATGGCCAGAAACAAAGACTTTCTTATGAATCTCGACAGTCTATTCTTGTTCTGAGAAATGAAGGCTATTCCTTGTGAGAAATTGCCAAGAAACTGAAGATCTTGTACAAAGCTGTGTACTACTTCCTTCACAGAACAGCGCAAACTGTCTCTAACCAGAATAGAAAGAGGAGTGGGAGGCCCCGGTGCACAACTGAGCAAGAGGACAAGTACATTAGTGTCTAGTTTGACAGACGCCTCACAAGTCCTTAGACGCCTCACAAGTCCTCAACAGACGCCTCACAACAGACGCCTCACAAGTCCTCAACTGATAGCTTTATGAAGTAGTACCCGCAAAACACCAGTCTCAACATCAACAGTGAAGAGGCGACTCCAGGATGCTGGCCTTCTAGGCAGAGTTGCAAAGAAAAAGCCATATCTCAGACTGGCCAATAAAAAGAAAATATTAAGATGGGCAAAAGAACACAGACACTGGACAGAGGAACTCTGCCTAGAAGGCCAGCATCCCAGAGTTGCCTCTTCCCTGTTGACGTTGAGACTGGTGTTTTGCCGGTAGTGTTAGCTAACACAATGTGCCATTGTAACACAGGAGTGTTGGTTGCTGATAATGGGCCTCTGCACGCCTACAGTATGTAGATATTCCATTTAAAAAAATGTCCAGCTACAATAGTCATTTACAACATTAACAATGTATACACTGTATTTCTGATCAAATTGATGTTATTTTAATGGACAAAATAATGTGCTTTTCTTTCAAAAACCAGGACATTTCTAAGTGACCCCAAACTTTTGAATGGTATTGTATATTTCTGAAAACTTTTACTTCACTACACTTAAGTATCAAAATTAAATGTAATTATAACAATTTTCTTTAACCAATTATGGTCTTTAACCTGTTAGGGCTAGGGGGCAGTATTGACACAGCCGGATAAAAAACGTACCCGATTGAATCTGGTTACTACTCCTGCCCAGTAACTAGAATATGCATATAATTATTGGCTTTGGATAGAAAACACCCTAAAGTTTCTAAAACTGTTTGAATGGTGTCTGTGAGTATAACAGAACTCATATGGCAGGCAAAAACCTGAGAAGATTCCAAACAGGAAGCGCCCTCTCTGACAAGTTGTTGTTCATCTTGGCTCTTTTTATTGAAGACTGAGGATCTTTGCCGTAACGTGACATTTCCTACGGCTCCCATAGGCTCGCAGAACCCGGGAAAAAGCTGAATGATATCGAGGCAGCCTCTGGCTGAAACACATTATCGCGTTTGGATAGTGGCTGGTCAGAGTACTCTGTGACTCACGCTGTATTTATTTTCTCTCTCTTTGTACGTATACAGGCTTTCCCGGTCGGAATAGTATCGCTTTTTTACGAGAAATAGCATAAAAATTGATTTTAAACAGCGGTTGACATGCTTCGAAGTACGGTAATGGAATATTTAGAATTTTTTGGTCACGAAATGCGCCATGCTCGCCACCCTTATTTACCCTTTCGGATAGTGTCTTGAACGCACGAACAAAACGCCGCTGTTTGGATATAACAATGGATTATTTGGGACCAAACCAACATTTGTTATTGAAGTAGCAGTCCTGGGAGTGCATTCTGACGAAGAACACCAAAGGTAATCAAACTTTTCTAATAGTAAATCGGAGTTTGGTGAAGGCTAAACTTGCTGGGTGTCTAAATAGCTAGCCCTGTGATGCCGGGCTATCTACTGAGAATATTGCAAAATGTGCTTTCACCGAAAAGCTATTTTAAAATCGGACATATCGAGTGCATAGAGGAGTTCTGTATCTATAATTCTTAAAATAATTGTTATGTTTTTTGTGAACGTTTATCGTGAGTAATTTAGTAAATTCACCAGCAGTGTTCGGTGGGAATGCTAGTCACATGCTAGTCACATGCTAATGTAAAAAGCTGTTTTTTTATATAAATATGAACTTGATTGAACAAAACATGCATGTATTGTATAACATAATGTCCTAGGGTTGTCATCTGATGAAGATCATCAAAGGTTAGTGCTGCATTTAGCTGTGGTTTGGGTTTATGTGACATTATATGCTAGCTTGAAAAATGGGTATCTGATTATTTCTGGCTGGGTACTCTGCTGACATAATCTAATGTTTTGCTTTCGTTGTAAAGCCTTTTTGAAATCGGACAGTGTGGTTAGATTAACGAGAGTCTTGTCTTTAAAATGGTGTAAAATAGTCATATGTTTGAAAAATTGAAGTTTTTGCATTTTTGAGGTATTTGAATAACGCGCCACGGGATTACACTGGCTGTTGAGTAGGTGGGACGCTAGCCCATAGAGGTTAATGCAGGGCCGACAGATAAGTTCCTTACTTTTTCCCCTTTCCATTTTCGTCTTCCATTTTTGCGGTCATGCTGCAATTAGTTGGTTGTAATTTTGGGTATAGAACACATTTTCACATGTTTTAGTTAGCTACATCATTGACATAACTCCACCAGTCGTATTTATGATATAATTTACGAAGATTATACTTTTTATATATATATATTTTTTAGCAATTACTATATTTGAGTTTAACCACAATATTTGTTGTATTATTTGTTCTCTTTTCTGGTGGATTAAATTTAAATTGCAACCAACTTTCTATGGCTTGTTGTAAAATAGTGATATTTGGGAGATGATTTCCTTTTCAAATAACTGAAAGTGAGAGGTTGTAATCTGAATAAAGGAAAAAAGGCCTTTCTTGAACATAGGGTGAGACACTTACTAATTTGCTAGTGAATCAGTTCGGATTTAAGCATTACTTTTGTATGACAGAAGCCTTTAGTGAGAGGTCTAATGCTTCAATATTTAATCATTTCTGCCCTCCGAATTCATATATTCCAAAATAAATAGGCCCATTTAATTGTCTAGCTTGCTGTTCCAAATAAAATTGAATATTTTTTTTATCATATAATTTTTTTAAAACTGTTCACTAGTTGTAGGCAAGACCATAAACAAATAGCTGAACTGGGATATGACTAAAGAGTTAAATCAGGGTGATTTTTTAACATAAATAGAAGGTATTTACCTTCCCATGGTAGCAAGATCTTATTTATTTTTGCTAACTTTCTATTAAAATGTATTGGAGTGAGATCATTTATTTTTGGATATGTATACCGAGTATGTCCACATCCCCGTCAGACCATTTTGTTGGTAAACTACATGGTAAAGTAAAAGTTGTATTTTTTGTGATCCAATACGTAATATAGTACACTTATCATGATTTGGTTGTAATCCAGATAGGTGAGAAAAATTATCCAGATCCTCTGAGGCTGTGGAGGGATCCAAGTTGCGGATTTAAAAGAAAACATGAATCATCAGCGTACAATGACACCTTTGTTTTTAAGCCCTCTATTTCTAATCCCTTGATATTATTGTTGGGTCTGATTTTAATAGCTAACATTTCGATGGCCATAATAAATAGATATTCTGATAGTGGACAACCTCGTTTTACTCCTCTTGACAGTTTAAAACTTTCTGAGAAGAAGCCATTATTTACTATTTTAATCCTAGGTTTACTATACATGATTTTAACCCATTTTATAAGAGAATCTCCAAAATTGAAATGTTCCAGGTATTTATATATAAACTCCAGTCGTACTTTATCAAAAGCCTTTTCAAAGTCCGCTATGAATAGCAGGCCTGGTTTCCCAGATTTTTCATCACCTGGCCTGTATTGGTTGACCTGTCATGATATATTGCTTGTTTGTTTTTTGCTCTTGAAGCACTTTGAGATTCCATGAAAAGCGCTATAAAAATGTTCTGTAAAAAATGTTCTGGAAATTGCTTTGTATAAAATTTGCTAAGTGCCACATATTATGTTGTAGTAAAACAGCAGCTGTTCTAACAAACTCACTGCCTTGTGACTTGAAGATGTTCCACAGATCATGGCCATGTGCAATGTGATTGGCTGGTCCTCACAGGGTAGGCAGAAACCCCTCATGTCTGCACTAATTACACCTGGAACCACAAAACACCCCTTGTTCTCATTATTTACACGGTTAACTTAAGGATCATTATTTACAAGGTTAACTTAAGGATCATTATTTACAAGGTTAACTTAAGGATCATTATTTACACGGTTAACTTAAGGATCATTATTTACAAGGTTAACTTAAGGATCATTATTTACACGGTTAACTTAAGGATCATTATTTACACGGTTAACTTAAGGATCATTATTTACACGGTTAACTTAAGGATCATTATTTACACGGTTAACTTAAGGATCATTATTTACACGGTTAACTTAAGGATCATTATTTACAAGGTTAACTTAAGGATCATTATTTACAAGGTTAACTTAAGGATCATTATGTACACGGTTAACTTAAGGATCGGTGTCCCGCTAGCGGTACAACTTCCGGTGAAACTGGAGGGCGCGCAATTCAAATAAATAATCATAAATATTATGGATTTTAAACATTTAGGTAAATATAAGTGTCTTATATCGGCTGAAAGCTTAAATTCTTGTTAATCTAACTTCACTGTCCGATTTACAGTAGCTATTACAGCGAAAACATGCCATGCGATTGTTTGAGGATGGCGCCCCACATAAATATTTTTCCACCGGCACAGGTTTCATATATTCACATATAACGATTAAATGTTCACTTACTTTTTGAAAATCTTCCTCATTTACATCCCACCAAGTATGTTGTGAAAAAATAAGCATTTCTCATTCTTCGGTCTACTTGACATTTCCACTTCTACATTTTAAAAGTTCACTAGGAAAACAGAAAACACATGATGTAAAAAAAAACGTAGTTGTTCCTGCCCATTGAAGCTGTGCACAAGGCTTCTACTTCTTTTTTAACACCAAGAACACATTTGTTTGACAAGGCTGTCACATTTGTTTGACAGCACACCCAACCCAAAACATCTTCCCGCGGCCATGGAAGGAGGAAACACAGAGGTGGAGGAGCAGAGTGCACGTCACTCTGATATGTAAAACAGTCAGAACCGCACCGAGTGCTTCAACCTTTCACCTTCGACCCAATGTGTGATCGGCAGAGGTCATGGCAGGGGACAGAAGCCGAAGTTCGTGAGCAGTTTAACTGCCTAAACAGAGCCAGATGGCCAAGGTCTGGTTAGGTGACTGGTCCAGGTGATGATAAACTCCTGCAGTAGCTTCTACAGAACAGCTCACAGAAACATGTGCAGTTAACATCTAGATCTCTATTCTATTCTAAGCTCATCTATAGATTAACGGCAATATGAAGCACCAGTGGTATACTAAAAAACCAGGAGACCTTTGGAAGGAGTGTCTACCCATGCATTGATGAGTTGCAGCTTCATGGGTAAGGCCTTCTCCCACTGGGCTCCCTCGATAGCAGGTCACACTGCCTAGATGGATGTCGAGAAACACAGTGGCTGGAGTCACAACAACCACAGGTAGGTACTCCCATTGAGAAACCAAAACCAACCAATGCTGATTATGATATTTCTTATTTATCTTTAATTTATCCAGGAAAACTCCATTGATGTAGAAAACCTGTTGAATCTGCTCACCTATTTTGGAACGGTTGTTTTCCAGTAAGTCCTCCAGACCAATGGTTGTCCAGAAGCTGGTGTTCCATTTTTATGTGGGGCAGTATGTCCAGTTACACACCAGAGTACATACAGTAAAGACCTGGAGGAGAAGGTTTAATCAGTCAGATAAAAGGCATTTCCATCTAAAAGGATCCATGAGCACCAACATGTGAAGTTCACAGGAGCATATCAAATTGGGCGTCAAACGTAAGTGAAGAAAAAATTAAGACATAGATACATTTTTCATCTTAAACATTTAGCATAATTAAAGGCATTGATTTTTGGATAAACAGAAGGAAAAGGGGTTTTAAAAAACATCTAGCAGAAAAGTATTAAAAGGTATCAGAAATACATCAAAAAATTATAATGTTGATGTAATGACCCCTGACAACACATATTTAGTTTGGGAGAAATTGTTTACCTTCTTTAAGTTTTACAAAATATTGCCTTGTGCCTTGTAATTCCATTGCCAAAAACCCACATATCTAAGATATTTTCTAATTTTATAGTGATTTTACTGATATAAATTTGGTTTATGAATTATTAAGCACACCTCCTCCCCCTGCCTAAAGCAGGCCCGTTCTGTTACCCCTCTTCCTTCCCCGTCGGATTCCATCATGACCACAACTGTTGTGCCCGTGTCCAAGTCATCAACTCCCTCCTGCCCACAGATCTAGCCAACTACTCTAATATTGGCACCATTGTCACTCACGTTGGATTTAACGACATTCGCTTTCGGCAATCTGAGGAACTGAAGAAGAACTACAACATTCTCATTAACACCCTTGTTTGCACAGGGAAGAGAACAGTCATCTCTGGCCCCCTGCTGTGCTAGAGAAGGGGTTCGGAACGTTACAGCCGCCTCATTGCCCTAAACATGTTCCTGAAGAAACTCTGCAAAGACAGGAATGTCTCCTTTTGTGACAATTTTGACTTGCTGTGGGAGCAACCGACACTCTTTAAAAGAGATGCGATTCACCCTAACCGCAGGGATTCCAGGATTATCTCCATCAACATAGTGAACTGCTTAAGAGACTGACGGTCCAGGTCTGGTAGCATTCCAGTCCTCCCTGTCATAATAAGTAACAGAGGACATGGAAATCATATTAAATCCCAGAGAAATAGAAGTGCAATAAAGGTAAGTAACCTAATCTATGTTCCTTTAAATGTTACCTCCGAGTCCAAAATTATCATATGCACATAGAATTTAATTCCACTGTTTGCACTGAAACTGTCTGCCTTAGGAAGAAGCCCACTGTGGGCAGCCCACTCAGTACCATTGACTCAAATGTAAATGTCACTGACATGTATACCTTAGATCAGCCTCTCAGAATAGCACTAAAAACAAACAAACAACTCAAATATTGCCAATATTAACATATGTAGCCTGAGAAAAAAGGTTCATGAAATTGACAATTTATTAACATTAGAAAGCATTCATATTCTGGCCATCTCTTAAACGCACATAGATAATTAATTTGATGATGTAGTAGTAGCTATACATGGTTATAGAATATATACAGGAAAGATAGAAATGCAAATGGAGGAGGTGTTGCCATGTAGGTCCAGAGTCATATTTATGTTAGGCTGAGAGAGGATCTCATGTCAGATGATGTGGAAGTAATATGGTTACAGGTTCATCTGCCTCACCTAAAGCCTATTCTCATAGGAAGTTGCTATAGACCACCAAGTGCTAAAAGTCTGTATTTGGACTATATGTGTCAAATGTTGGATAATGTATGTGATATCAACAGAGGTATATTTTCTGGGTGACCTAAATATTGACTGGTTGTCATCAGGCTGCCCACTCACAAATAAGCTCCAAGCTGTAACCACTGCCTGCAATCTGGTCCAAGTCATCAGTCAACCTACCCGGGTATTTACAAACAGAACAGGAACTAAATCATCCACATGTATTGATCACATCTACACTAATGTTGCAGAAATGTACTCTAAAGCAGTATCCACACCCATTAGATGTAGTGAAAATAATAGAATAGCCATATCTAGGAAAAAAGTTCCAAAGACTGGACCTAAAATTGTGTATAAACAATCATACAAGAGGTTTTGTAATGATTCCTATGTTGAAGATGTGAAAAATATGTATTGGTCTGATGTGTGTAATGAGGAACATCCAGACACTGCACTTGAAGCATTTACAGTATGAAACTGCTTCTTCCGGTTACTGATAGGCATGCGCCCATCAAGAAACTGACTGTTAGAACTGCCAAATCCCCATGGATAGACGATGAATTGAAAAACTGTATGGCTGAGAGGGATGAGGCAAAGGGTATAGCAGATAAGTCTGACAACACAGCAGACTGGCAATTGAGAAACAATGTAACTAAACTTAACAAAACGAAGAAGAAACTATACTATGGAACAAAGATAAATGATATAAAGAATGACAGTAAAAAGCTCTGGAGTACTTTAAATGAAATTCTAGGCAAGAAAGCAAACTCAGCTCCATCTTTCATTGAGGCAGATGGCTTGTTCATAACAAAACCCTTTGATATTGCCAACCACATTTACTTTTTTGTTAACAAGATTAGCAAACTTAGGTTTGACATGTAAACAACAAATGCTGAGCCTTAATATTCATGCATAATGGACCAAATAATGAAAGACAAGTACTGTAGTTTTGAGTTCCAGAAAGTGGGTGTGGAAGAGGAACACATTGTTGCTATCTATAAATAAGGACAAACCACCTGGTACAGACAATCTGGATGGTCAATTACTGAGGTTGGTAGCGGAACACATTGTGACTCCTGTTTGCCACATCTTCAATTTAAGCCTGGAAGACAGTGTGTGCCCTCAGACATGGAGGTAAAGGTCATTCCGCTACCCAAGAATAGCAGAGCATCCTTTAATGGTTCAAACAGCCGACTAATCAGCCTCTTACAAGTGCGTAACAAACTTTTGGAAAAATTGTGCTTCATCAAATACAAAGTTATTTTAAAGAAAACAAATTAACAGACTTTCAGCATGTTTATAGGGAACAGCACTCAACATGCTCAGCACTGACACAAATGACTGATGATTGGCTGAAAGAAATTGATAGCAAGAAGATTGAGACTGTTTTGTTAGACTTCAGTGCAGCTTTTGATGTCATTGATCGTAACCTATTGCTGAAAAAACATAGGTGTTATAGATTTGCATCCTCTGCCTTATTATGGATTGATAGTTACCTATCAAATAGAACCACGAGGGTTTTTGTTAATGGAAGCTTCTCTCATGCAAATTCAGTTCAGTGTGGTGTACTGCAGGGCAGCTGGCTAGGGCCATTGTTTTTCTGTTTTTACAAATGACCTTCCTCTGAATGTGACTAAAGCATGTGTGTCTATGTACGCTGACGACTTAACAGTATACAAGTCAGCTACAACAGTAAAATCAATAACTGAGACAATTAACATACCTCCAGTCAGTTTTATAATGGGTAACTAGCAATAGGCTGGTGCTACTGATCTCAAAAATGAAAGCATCATTTTTGGGACAAACACTCGCTCAACGCTAAACCTTGTCTGTTCAAGCAGTTGGCACACAGTTCGGACACTCATCAGTACAACACAAGACATGCAACCAGAGGTCTCTTCACAGTCCCCAGGTCCAGAAAAGAGGCTGGGAAATGCACACTATTAAATAGAGCCATGACTACATGGAACTCTGCCATTCCAGGTAACTCAAGCTAGCAATAAAACCAGTTTCAAAAAACAGATAGAAGAACACCTTACTGCACAAAAGGTGGACTGTGAAGAAACAGGCATTTTATATCTTGTATTTTAATTTGGACTGTACTATGTTTTAGACCTAGATATTGTGTGTATGTACTGATATGTAGGCTGTGTGTGATGTTTTAAATGTATGTATTTCAGTCCATGACTAATAATATTATGTATTATATATTATGCTGTGTTCCATGTGGACCCCAGTAAGAGTAGCTGATGCTTTTGCTACATCTAATGGGGGATCCTAATAAATACCAAAATGATCAAAACTCGTAATTCCGTTACCAAATTGGTAACAGAATTACCAAAATTTCAGTAGCATCTCGCACCCTACACTGTGACTGGCAGCACAAAGTGTGTGTTTGTCTTTCATTAGGATTAAACCATGCTGTTACGGCAAAATACAATTTGCTCTTAACGACTTTTTTATACATATTAAATCGCTTACCTGTAACGGAATTACTGCAACTGAATTGGCTACAATGGGAAATTGTTGTAGTCACAAACAGGGGTTGGAACCAAAATTATTTTCCAATCGTTTTGTTCTGAATAGAACCATTATGTTTTTCATTCCATTCCACTGTTCTGACCAGAAAAAAATAAGATCTGAACAGGTTCGGACCAAAGTTTTCACCCATAATTTGTTTAAATATTGTAATGCCCTGGCCATAGAGAGGGGTTTTTGTTCTTTATTTTTGGTTAGTCCAGGGTGTTACATTGGGTGGGCAGAACGCTGAAGAATGTTCCTTTTTCTATGTTTTTGTATTTTTTTGTTTTGGGCCGTCTGTGGCTCCCAATCAGGCACAGCTGAAGGTCGTTGTTGCTGATTGGGAGTCACACATAAGGAGCATGTTTTTCCTTTGGGTTTTGTGGGTAATTGTTTCTGTTCAGTGTGTTTCCTGTCAGTACTGTTTGGCTGTCGGTTTTCCTGTTTTTTTTGTGTATAGTGTTCTCTTTGTTTGAATTAAATGTCAAGATGAACACTAACTCCGCTGCACCTTGGTCTTCTTCCGACGACAGCCCTTACAGAATTACCCACCACAAAAAGACCAAGCAGCGGAGAAGAGGGCAGATGGAAGTCAAGGAGGACTATTGGAAGCAGCGCGCTCGGGAGGAGATGGCATCCTGGTCGCTGGAAGTATTGGAGGAAAGGATTGACTGGACATGGGAGCAGTTGCGGGACCACTGTGACAACCTGCCTGGGAGGCAGGTAGAGCCCGAGAGGCAGCCCAAAAAAATGTTGGGGGGGGGCACACGGGGAGTGTGGCAGAGTCAGTTTGGAGACCTGAGCCAGCTCCCCGTGCTTACAGGAGGCAACGTAGTACTGGTCAGGCACCGTGTTATGCAGTAAAGCGCACGTGTCCCCAGTACGCGTGGAGAGCCCGGCGCGTTACATCCCAGCTCCTAACATCTGCCGGGGGAGATTGGGCATTGAGCCAGGACGGGTTGTGTAGGCCGTGCGCTCTAGACCTCCAGTGCGTCTTCAGGACCCGGTCTATCCTGTGCCTGCGCCCAGTACCAGGCCTCCTGCATGTCTCCCCAGCCTGGTGAATCCTGTGCCGCCTCCACGGACCAGGCCTCCAGTGGGTTTCCCCATCCTGGTCAGTCCTGTGCCTGCTCCACAGACCAGGCCTCCAGTGGGTCTCCCCATCCTGGTCTCTCCTGTGCCGCTTCCACGGACCAGGCCTCCAGTGGGTCTCCCCATCCTGGTTAAGCCTGTGCCTCCTCCTCGGACCAGGCCTCCAGTGGGTCTCCCCATCCTGGTCAGTCCTGTGCCTGCTCCACGGACCAGGTCTCCAGTGGGTCTCCCCATCCTGGTCCGTCCTGTGCCTCCTCCCAGGACTAGGCCTCCAGTGGGTCTTCCCATCCTGGTCCATCCTGTGCCACCTCCCAGGACTAGGCCTCCAGTGGGTCTCGCCAGTCCGGAGCCGCCAGAGCTGCCCGCCAGTCCAGAGCCGCCAGAGCCGCCCGCCAGTCAGGAGCCGCCAGAGCCGCCCGCCAGTCAGGAGCCGCCAGAGCCGCCCGCCTGTCCGGAGCCGCCAGAGCCGCCCGCCTGTCCGGAGCCGCCAGAGCCGCCCGCCTGTCCGGAGCCGCCAGAGCCGCCCGCCTGTCCGGAGCCGCCAGAGCCGCCCGCCTGTCCGGAGCCGCCAGAGCCGCCCTCCTGTCCGGAGCAGTCAGAGCCGCCTGCCAGCCCGGTGAGTCCTGTGCCTACGCCTAGGGCCAGGCCTCTTACATGTCTCCTCAGCCTGGTGAATCCTGGGTCAGTGCCGCCGGAGCCGCCAGGGACGCCCGCCAGACGGGCGCAGCCAGGGTCGCCCGCCAGCCGGGCGCAGCCAGGGTCGCCCGCCAGCCGGGCGCAGCCAGGGTCGCCCGCCAGCCGGGCGCAGCCAGGGTCGCCCGCCAGCCGGGCGCAGCCAGGGTCGCCCGCCAGCCGGGCACAGCCATCGCCGCCCGCCAGCCGGAGTATTATTATATTATTATATTATTGATCGATTGACTATGGAAAAAAATTGCCCAAAATGCCAAATTACGTAATTAACCGGTTCCCATGCTTTTAAAATAACAATTCTGTTCCATAACAGTATAGATCAATTTAGTTTCCAGTTCGGGTTCTGTTACTCAAATAATGTAGTTATTTTCCGGTTCTGTTCCCTGAACCGGTTCCAGCCCTTGGTCACAAACCACAGTTGGGTCACCTGTTACTGTCCTACCCTCTACTGGCATACTGTTATGTTCAGCTCATAACTGTTTTCTTTCTCTTTCTGTTGTCTGGAGGTCAAATCAACAACCCCAACAACGCCTTGACAACCCCTCCCTCCCTATTTTCCTGTCTCTCTCTCTCTGCCTTTTTCTCTCACTCTCCAGTTAATGTCACCTCTCCCAACTCTTAATGATACCTACTTATGATACCCCTCTCTTTCCATTTACTGTAACCAACATCCTCAACCACTTAGCACCGACCGACACTGGACGTCCATGGACGTTGAAAAGTAGTTACAATTTGGTTCGTTCACCCTGGCCTTTGATGGTAACGTCCACCTATGGACCGGACCAAATCTGAACCTACCATAGACGTATGTTTCTTAAGTTTGGATAGCACAGTACAGTGAGTAGAGCACAGTTGAGTACAGTCCAATACAATACTGTAAAGAAAAGTAGTGTTGTACAGTAGAGTATATTGTACCGTACAGAACTATAATCTACAGTAGTGTACTCTACTGCACTGTACTGAATTCTACTATGCTCTATTGTACTGCACTGTGCTGAACTGTGATGTCCAAACTTGTGAAACCATATCCATAATTATGCATTTCTTGGTAGTACAGATCAGGGACCCATGATGTCATTTTGTTACCGTAATTTCATTACCGGGTGTAAATCCACTTCACTTACTGTAGTTCAATAACCCAAAAAATTATAATAATCAAAACTCAAGGTGTCATGTCATAGCTGACACCCAATTCTTAATTCAGACATCTTTGAATCTTAATTTGGAGTAGATATTTGACAGAGTTTTGAGAAAATGAAAAACTGAGGGATATTTTACCGTAATTCTGTTACCTAAGTTTGCATCTGCACAGTTCTTCCACAAAATGAGTTTTTGTACATTTTTCAGTGGAAATTGTTAAAAGTAGTCATTGTGCCTAGAGTTGTATGGTCTGTTAAACTTTGAAATCAATGATTTTTGTTTGGCACTTTGATTCAGTGAAAAAACGGAATCAAAGTGTAATTCCGTTACGGTGGAATTGCCCTGCACACACTGTCTGGTTAAAATACACACACACACTCGCACGCACACACCCACACCATCATTTAGACACACATACAGAGTACACCCTCCCCAATAATCAACCAAACCCACTGCCAAAATCCATCCTACCCCCCTCTCCTCCTGTTCTATAGCTCACCTGGCCAGAGAACCTGTGTCCTTCCAGGACAGGAAGTCAAGAAGGTCCAGAAAGTGGGCGGTGTCCCACCAGCAGGTCTCTCTCATGTTCTGACCAAAGAATTCAGGGTAGGTAGGAAATTACATGAAAATGTCAGGGCAATAAACAAACATCACTTAGGAAAACTAGCCAATCAGCAGAGTCCACCAATAAAACTGTCTGTTGACTTATAATGGGTGACCTCTAACCTCTGACTGCTCTCAGCCAGAGTAGCTTGGGAGGCTGCATCTCTGATGACATCACGCCTCCAACCCTGCCCAGGACCCTGTGGCCGGTGCTGGTGATGCGTCCCTCCACATCACCGCATTGCAGTCAGTCTCACCTACACACAGGGCAACAGAGAAGGAGGAGACATTTTGACCAAGACTTTCGAGTTGAAACATTGCACTCAATAAAACTGCCTGAGCATTCAACAGTGTTAGTACGGGTATCCATCTACTTTTCACCACTCTCTCACTCAACCATCCTGGTTGACGGCTACAGGGTGAAAATTCTGGTTCAGGACCACAATAGAACAGGTGGCATCAAAACCCACCCCTCAGACCTGGCTCCTCTGCACTCCCTGGGTCACCCTCTGTCACATGAATATGGTGTTCGAAACATGTTGTTATCATGACACAAGGCGAGACCCAGATGCAGACACAGGAGGCAGATGGTTGGAGTCTTACAATATTTATTAATCCAATGGGGAAGGCAAGAGAATGGTCATAGACAGGTAAAAGGGTCAAAACCAGTTCTGAGTCCAAAAGGTGCCGAAGGGCAGGCAGAATCAAGGTCAGGCCGGGCAGGATGATCAGGCAGGCAGGAAAGTAGTCCAGAGTTAGGCAGGGGTCAAAACCGGGAGGACTATCAAAAAGTGAACAGAAAAAGGAGTACAGGAAAAACACGCTGGTTGACATGACTAACATACAAGACGAACTGGCACAGAGAGACAGGAAACACAGGGATAAATACACTGGGGAAAATAAGCGACACTTGGAGGGGGCAGAGACAATGACAGGAACAGGTGAAACAGATCAGGGCGTGACAGTTATGCTTTGGTTTTGTATTGCTGCTGAATATAAGGACAACATTTTGCAAAACGGCAATAAGTATTCATAAAGGCCTTGGAGTTAAGCGTCATACTAATCTACGCCAATAATGACAGAAATTCCTAGAGAATGCATCCCTTTGCAGAGCACTTAAGTCATACCTACATTCTCAAATAGCCTGAACACTAGTCTGATTAATCATACCTACCAGGGAAACATCTAAAGTACAAACCGCACTGACAACGTGTAGAGAAAGTTCAATGTAATTATATTGTACTGTGTATATTTACACGATTTTGCACACACGTCTCAGGCTGTATACCAATGAATTGTGTATTAGTGTGATTAATCAGACTATCCTAACACCTACCCTAACTGTGCTACAGCACTTAGACCAGATGTCAGTGGATGACTGGACATAATGGTCTGAGTGAGGCTCCCAGATGGTGACAGGTTCCTCTGCAGTAGTCTTCATCTGTCCCTCCCTGGTGACCAGAGCAGCTCTCACTCTGGCTGTCCCCACGTCCACACCCACATAGTACCACTCTACTGGGCCTGACTCAACCATGAACAACACCTGCCGGAGAGAGAGGAATCATTAACAAGAGATCACTGGTGAAGAAGGTTACTAGGGTAAGTCTGGATCTGTTTTTTTATTGGTTATGGTCCCAAACATTTAATTAAAACATATAAACATATGTAGAGACTCATTGATAGACTGTAAAAATACCAAAACTATCGCACTATGGTGAGTGATCACATTTTGTTGTGTGGAATTTCAACCATCATTTCGGTCTCCGTTCAGTCTGCTGCATTTGACAATTTATTGTGCAGGACACGACTCCCAAAACATTTGATTTAAACAGGGACAACACGACGGGAAACTTTAACTTTTTGAAACATTACGTTGAAGTTCACAATTTATGTTGATAACTTCCACGACAACGTTCTGATTTCCAACGGAACGCATTAGTGGCCAAAAAGGGTACGTTGTTGTGGTCTCGCATACCAAGGCATGTGTGTATTCATTCAGACCATTCTGTTGCGAAACGTTTCTTAAACGGAAGTAAAAGAAACGAAACGGGGAGGGACTTAAAACAAGATTTTCTATTGGACAAATTTAGTTAATTACACCCCAGCCCAGAGAGGTTTCTCTTGTTTGGTCAGCTTCGTAAACAGTGAGTTTGTGACACTGGCAGCTCATTATCCAACACACACAAATCTGAAATTACATTAGCCCACTAAATGTACCGAATTTAAAGACTTTAGGTCAAATGCTCCGTTTTGAAATTCGATACATAGCTCCCTCTCCTCACAAGGAACAAATTTGCCTCAGGGACCCATAAGGTCTGCCATGATGGATTTTTAAATGTTTTTGTTAAAACGCTACTCTTCTGGCACCAAATGACTGATCTGGACAAAACTTGACATGTGTCATCTATGCACAAAAGTCTCTCAACAACAATATTTTCCAGACTAGTGCCTAAAATAACATGGCCGCTGTTGACCAATAAACACTCACGTGGGCGTGGTCTGGCTCACAAATGCATATAAATCCGTCAAGGATATTCATATTGTAACAATTTGGAACACGTTGCAAACACTGTTAAGACTCAATATGTCTTAATCTGTTTGACTCAGAGTGCTGAAATTTGGCATACATGCTCAGGGATATGAGTCTAGCTAACCCACACGCTATCTCAGACACCACTCGCCAGATTTTGACAAAACATGGGTGAATGACGCATCTTGCCATAGAGAATCCTCATTTAGAACAGTACACTGATTGGCCCAAGGGGGGCATTGCATATTTCGTGTGGGGGGGGGGGGGGGGGGGGGGGGGGGCGACATGTTTACTGTTGCCTTATTTTAAAGTGAGGATGTCAGGAAACTAATCTATATGTATAAAAAATGCTCTGCCAAGATTAGACCTTCAAATGGTATTGACCTCAATTGATAAAAAGGCGTACACTTCTTAGAAATAGGTGATAATAACATAGATAAGTCAGGGTCATTAGAGTCTAACACAGATTTTTTTTAAAACATTCAGTCAGAATTGCACGACAATCCTATTGACCCTGCCAAAACTACAAGGGCGAATACAGTATCTTACTATTGTGTTATTTTCTTAGAAAGTATAAACACTTAAAGCCAAGGGGAAACAGAGAAGCAGTGTACAGTTAGCAGGCTGTGTTTGGGCCATACATGAATAGAGGGGAGAGAGAATAGAGGAGGGAGAGGGTGGAGGAAAACATAGCAGCAGGACAGGAAGAAACAGATGGTCGTTAACAAACACTGTAGACATGTTTAACATACACACACGAGTGAGTGAGTGGGTAATCTAACTTTCCTCTATTTATGAACAACAAATGCAAAGGGCACTGTCCTCATTTTGGATAGAGCACAGATAGGAAGAGTGGCTAAGGATCCATCACTTTCCAACAAAGGACAGCTTATGTCAGCTGGGTCTGGGTCTAAACTCTTGATTACACCTCATGTCCAGATGCATCAAACTCTTTGCGTTCCGGCGGAAGTCATTCATTGTCAATGAAGCAGTCCGCAACGCTATGTTGGGGGTGCCGCAATAGGCTGTGGTGCATTCTGTGTACCGCATGCATTCAATATTTTCAACTCGTGGGTTGCTTTACCATGCGGTGGTACAAATGGAAGTACAGTCACCGACTCTAACAAGATAGCTTTTAGCTACTGTAGTTGAAAAGCGAAGCACATGTGCGTCAAGTACGGAAAATGTGGACTAGACATCCAGCAAAACAAAACGCATATGCAACTGGTGGACATCGGAAAATAGAGACCTCCATGCAGTGGAAGCAGCTGGCTGAGCCAGGGGGAAGAAGATGGTGTTATCTAGAGGTTACCCATCAGGCCACTGAACAGGAAGCAGGGACAGAGGAACAGGAAGTATGGCCAGGTCAGCTGTAGGCTGATGGGAAAATTCCCAGTTACAGTAATAAACACAGGAGCGTGCTGGGGGATATGTGTAAACCTATTTTATCTTCAGCAAAGAGACAAATCTCGAGTCTTACTAGCTCCATACAGAGAATGCAGGTGTGTGTTTTTCTTTTTTGGCTTATGTGTGTTTGATCTGTCCCTGTGACTGTGTGCATGACTGTGGTATTGGAACATTGTTGTTTAATCCATTTGTTGTTATTATCATTATCGTGACAGGAGGAACAGACTTTCCAAAATATTCCATTCTGGAATTCCAACAGCAGGTGTCAATACCTCTAAATGGTGGTTGTTGTTCTGTTGTCAAGGCAACCTGAAGACAAGAGTGTCATCTCAGGGTTGATCTCATGGCAAGGACAGAGCACAGAGACAATACCAGTGCTATCAGTCCAAGAGTTTGCTAGAGACCGAGGAGCAACACTGAGGCCCATAGAGCTCTACTCGAACTGGAAGGAGTTTCTCCACACATTGCATATTACAGACAGATCATAAGACATATTTCCATCTATTCAGGAAAATAATGAAAAACCTAGATAGAGAGTTTACATTCAGTAATGCTAATACCTAGGATATGTATTTGCATGGTAGTACCTATGTAATTACAGTGTAGAAACACATTGTTGCTACATACTGGATTGGAACGAACTACAAAAATCTCTGAAACTGGAAACACTTATCTCCCTCACTAGCTTTAAGCACCAGCTATCAGAGCAGCTCCCAGATCACTGCACCTGTACATAGCCCATCTATAATTTAGCCCAAACTACTACCTCTTCCCCTACTGTATTTATTTATTTTGCTCCTTTGCACCATATTATTTATATTTTAACTTTGAACTTTCTTCAAACTACAAATCTACCATTCCAGTGTTTTACTTGCTATACTTTATTTACTTTGCCACCATGGCCTTTTTTGCCTTTACCTCCCTTATCTCACATCATTTGCTCACATTGTATATAGTCTTATTTTTTTCTACTGCATCATTGATTGTATGTTGTTTTACTCCATGTGTAACTCTGTGTTTTTGTATGTTGTCGAACTGCTTTGCTTTATCTTGGCCAGGTCGCAATTGTAAATGAGAACTTGTTCTCAACTTGCCTACCTGGTTAAATAAAGATGAAATAAATGTAAAAAAAAAAAAAAAAATACAGCTAACTGACAAAATATTGGAAGCACTTGAGGGATGCAAAGTATATTGAAATCAGGTTCTTCCACACAGCTGTGGTTCCTGAGTTAATTAAACAATGAACATCCCATCATGCTTAGGGTCATGCATAAAACTGCTGGGCAGGCCATTATTTTGGCTACCATTTCTTTGTCCACATAGGATGAGAATGCCCCCATCCACAGGGCACAAATGGTCACTGAATGGTTTGATGAGCATGAAAACGATGTAAACCACATGCCATGGCCATCTCAGTCACCAGAGCTCAACCCAATTGAACACTTATGGGAGTTTTCCACCACCATCAACAAAACAAAAAATGATGGTATTTCTTGTGGAAGAATAGTGTTGCAACCCTCCGATAGAGTTCCAGACACTTGTAGAATCTATGCCAATGTGCATGGAAGCTGTTCTGTCTCGTGGTGGCCCAACGCCCAATTAAGACACTTTATTTTGGTGTTTCCTTTATTTTTGGCAGATGCCTACTTGTTATACTTGTACTTGAAACACCCCTTAAAATGTGAGGCACAATGTTCTATTTGATATTCATTTGAACATTTTCCTTCCCCTATATAACCAACGCAGAAAGTATCACCTGGAAAGCAAAACAAAAAAACAGGGGGAGCCACCCCCCTCCCTCGGCCCCCTCTCTCTCACACACACACCAGAAGTAGTCACCTCCAAAATTATTGACACCCTTGATAAAGATGAGCAAAATAGACTATCAAATAAATAATTAAAATACTGAGCTATATCGTATGCTCAACATATCGAGAAAATTATATTATTTTATAACAGCACAATTGCTCGTTGAAAGATATTTTGTTTAACAAGTAGCCTAATACTTACTGGCACCCTGGCTTTCAATTCTCCAGCACCTTCCCCTTGGGAGGATAACGACAGAGCCTTTTTCTCAAATGTTTTGTGAGATTGGAGAACACATTGGGAGGAATCATAGAACTTTCCTCCATACAGAATTTTTCCAGATCCTTGATATCTTCGACTGCCCTCTTCAATTCAAACCATTGGTTTTCAATGGGTTCAAGTCCGGAGTCTGATAAAATGTTGATTTTATAGTCAATTAACCATTTCTTTATGGATTTGGATGTGTGCTTGGGGTTATTGCCCTGCTGGAAGATCCACTTGTGGCCAAGTTTCAGGGTCAGATATACTGGTTGCAGAGGCAACCAGGTTTTTGGCTAAAATGTCCTGGTACATGATGCCATTGATTTAACGAGGTTCCCAGTATCAGTGGAAGCAAAATAGCCCCATAACATCTATCACTCCAGTGTTAATTTGCTAAATTGTAATTACTTTGCTACTATGGCCTATTTATTGCCTTAACTCCTTACGCCATTTGCACACACTGTATATAGACTTTTTCTATTGTGTTATTGACTGTACGTTTGTTTATTCCAGGTGTAACTCTGTGTTGTTGTTTGTATCACACTGCTTTGCTTTATCTTGGCCAGGTCGCAGTTGTAAATGAGAACTTGTTCTCAACTGGCCTACCTGGTTAAAATAAAGGTGAAATAAAAATACATTAATTAATACACCACATATTTTACAGTAGGTATGAGGTACTTTTCTGCATATGCCTCCATTATTTTAAGCCAAACCCATCACTGGTGTGTGTGACCAAAGAGCTCTATTTTCATGTCATCTGACCACAAAACTGGGTCTAAGATCCCTCACAATGTGTTCTCCAATCTCAAACATTTTAGAAAAAGGATGTGCCATTATCCTCGCAAAGGTGCTGGAGTATTGAAAACAGGGCTGCCAATAATTTTGAAATGTATCTTTTTGTGAAAAAAATGTATTACTTGTTAAAAAAAAAACATATCTTTCTCTGAGTAATTGTGTTAGTATAAAAAATATATAATTTCCCAATTTTTATGCATGAAATATAGCTCAGTATTTGAATTATTTATTTTTGATATAGTTTTTTTTGCTAATCTTCATCAAGGGTGCCAATAATTTGTGTGGTGACTGGTGCCAAATTGCCACGCTTCCACCTACAAAATCAAAGAGCAAAAGAAGGAAAGCAAATATTGTGAAAGCTGTTATTCAAAAGGAAATCTAGTCAACCTGATTAAGATTGTGTTACGAAATAGAGCGGGTAACAATATTTTCAAAAACAATACGTCATCCCAGAGGACACCGCTCCTTTTACTGCATTACCTAATCCCATCAACCATTGCGGGAGGCGGGAACATGGCTGGTTGTCAACGCAACGTGCATGTCATTTCAAAAAGTAACGCCCATCACATCATCTCAAACCAATAGGAAGCCTTAGAAATTACATCATTGTTATTTTCAGTATAGCAGCAGCATAGAAGTGGATAAAGTTCGTCTCCACGTTGGAAGTGCTAGAAAGTACATTGTATCGAGTGAGATACAGCATCTGCTTAGAAAAGAAAAGCCTCATTTCAGTAGGCAAATCGAATAAAAAAAATCTTAATTGAAACAAAGACGCATATCGATTGAGGAAGGGAATATTTTTTTTTATACTATTCTTCTTTTATCAAGCCTCAAGAAAAGTTTCCACTTAGGACATTAAAAGTTGTCCTCCGACTTGAGGTTAGAGGTTCGAACATTACTCTACTTATCCTAAAACTGTCAAAAGATTGGGGACATCGGATTGCAGTTTATCACTCCAAATTGTTTATTGCAATTTCAACATTTGATGCTTTTATTTTTTTCCCAACAACTATTTTCGCGATAAAGATCAGTCAATTGATGCCCACCAAGATGGAAGCTACATTCTATGACGAATCGGTAAATGGTCAGCAAGGCGCAGTGGCTGGATATCATGGGGTTAACCCGAATAGTATGAAGCAGAGTATGACACTGAACCTCAACGACCCTAAAATGTTTAAACCTCATCTGCGGGCGAAAGCTATCGATATACTGACGTCCCCTGATGTGGGATTATTAAAACTGGCCTCTCCGGAATTGGAAAGGCTCATCATCCAGTCCTGCAATGGTTTGACGACTCCGACCCCAACTCAGTTCCTCTGTCCCAAGAACATCACCGACGAGCAAGAGGGTTTTGCTGAGGGTTTCGTGAGGGCGCTCGCGGAGCTTCATTATCAACAGCATATGCCTAATGGCAGTTGTGACTCTCAGACGAATGCTTCCAACGACATGGCATCCGCATCTACTGTGTCGGACAGTCCTATATCCTACAGCTGCACCGTGCGCCCCGAGCCACCGGAATACACAAACTTGGGCCTTTTCAATCGGGCTGTCAGCTCTGCGTCGGCACCTACCGGCGACAGACACTCCTCCGCCAGTTACACGTCCGTCCCGTCCCAAACCCACATCGAGACCCAGCTGCCAGCCCAGCACCCACGGCTACAGCCATTCAAGGAGGAGCCCCAGACGGTGCCCGAGATGAGCGGCGATACCCCTCCGATGTCTCCTATCGACATGGAGAGCCAGGAGAGGATAAAGGCCGAGAGAAAGCGCATGAGGAACAGGGTGGCCGCGTCTAAATGCCGGAAAAGGAAGCTGGAGAGGATCTCGAGGCTCGAGGACAGGGTCAAAAACCTGAAGACCCAACACACAGAGTTGGTCTCTTCTGCCAACGTGCTCCGGGACGAACTGGCACTGCTCAAACAGAAGGTCATGGACCATGTTAACAGCGGGTGCCAACTCATATTGACGCAGCAGCTCCAGGCGTTCTGAACAGCCATAAGACATTGCGGTTTGAGTGAGAGACTTTTCATTATGGGACCAAACGCAGCTCCTATAGGGGCGGGTTCTTCGTCTTTGCGCCCTGACAGAATGGCGACAAGAAAAATAAACGTATTCGTGGAATAAATCGGCTAGCGGTGGCTAAGGCCAACGAACAGTGGCAATGCCTGTTGATCGATTACGAGTTCTGACATTGTCTAGTATGTATATAGACCAAGTCTAGCACTGAGTTCTCTCACCAGCGACAAGTTGTACAATGTAACACTATAGCGTTACGAGACATTGCTTTATTGACACACCTTGTGCGAGGATTGACCCAGAGGTGTTTGTGTACTAGGACTGACACAACACTGCCTTACTTTCTTAACATTTACATTAATACAATTTTGTGAAAAGGTTAAAACAAACGTTAGACCTGAATTAATACTTTATCATAATACTATTTTTATGCCTGTCTTTTGAGCACTTCAGAAAATACAAATATACGACAAATACAATGTGGAATAAAAAGTCATGAATTGAGAATATTGTCTTTGTTATAATTATAAAGAATTGGGTTTTAAATAGCTTTTATTGACACAGGAAAAAAGTTGAATAGTTCGTTCTTGGATGAACAGTGAATGAATGTAATGTTTGTTAACAGTAAAATGGGGACAGACTGACCATTGAGTCACTCCAGTGTAGTGTAATCGCTTGGTAGGGGACCGTGCTCCTCGACAACGATTGGACATCGTTTCGGAAATGAGCAGCAAGCAAGCCAAATATGGCAAGAGAGCTCTGAGAGCAGTTACGTTTTCTATGACGGTGGGTCAGGGTGTGCCTAAAATACTGTCTCCTGTTGTAAATGCTGGTTGGTAGTAATAGTCTTACGACTGGTGTTTTAAGGAGCTGAGGTGCTACATAATAGATTAAAACATCTTTGATAACGAGTTCACATGACTGAGAGAAGAAAAAAAAAAATCTTCAATAGTGTCTTGTGTAGATAGTGTAATGTGTTCAATAGATGTTTAATAGTGTCAACTTCTGTCCCCCTTCATACCTACACTGCTGCGTAAATGATTACCACTATGCTGCTATCCATTGGTTATTGATTGACATTCCCAAGTATCTATTCATACTGCTACTGGTCACTATTACTCCTGTTTACATGTACAGTGCCTTTGGAAAGTAGGCAGACCCCTGGACTTTTTCCCCACATTTTGTTATGTTACAACCTTATTCTAAAATTGATTAGTTTTTTTCCCCCTAATCAATATACACACAAAACCTCATAATGACAAAGCACAAACAGGTTTGTATACATTTTTCGTAAATTTATATTAAAAATAAAAACAATATCACATTTACATAAGTACTCAGACCCTTTACTCAGTACTTTGTTGAAGCACCTTTGACAGCGATTACAGCCTCGAGTCTTCTTGGGTATGACGCTACAAGCTTGGCACACCTGTATTTGGGGAGTTTCTCCCATTGTTCTCTGCAGATCCTCTCAAGCTCTGTCAGGTTGGATAGGGAGTGTTGCTGCAAAGCCAGAGATGTTCGATCAGGTTCAAGTCCAGGCTCTGGCTGGGCAACTCAAGGACATTCAGAGACTTGTCCCAAAGGCACTCCTGCGTTGTCTTGGCTGTGTGCTTAGAGTCATTGTCCTGTTGGAAGGTGAACCTTCGCCCCAGTCTGAGGTCCTGAGCGCTCTGGAACAGGTTTTTAATCAAGGCTCTCTCTGTACTTAGCTCAGTTCATCTTTCCCTCAATCCTGACTAGTCTCCCAGTCCCTGCTGCTGAAAAACATCCCCACAGCATGAGGCTGCCACCACCATGCTTCACCGTAGGGATGGTGCTAGGTTTCCTCCAGATGTGACGCTTGGCATTTACACCAAAGAGTTCAATCTTGGTTTCATCAGACCTTCTCCTCATGGTCAGAGTCCATTAGGTGCCTTTTGGCAAATTCCAAGCGGGCTGTCATGTGCCTTTTACTGAGGAGTGGCTTCCGCCTAGCCACTCTAACATAAAGACCTGATTTGTGAAGTACTGCAGAGATGGTTGTCCTTCTGGAATGTTTTCCCATCTCCACAGAGAAACTCTGGAGCTCTGTCAGAGTGACCATCGGGTTCTTGGTCACCTCCCTGACCAAGGCCCTTCTCCGATTGCTCAGTTTGGCCGGGCGGCCAGCTCTAGGAAGAGTCTTAGTGGTTCCAAATTTCTTCCATTTAAGAATGATGGTCACTGTGTTCTTCTGGATCTTTCTTGGTACTCTTCCCCAGATCTGAGCCTCAACACAATGTGGTCTCTGAGCTCTACCGACAATTCCTTCGACTTCATGACTTGGTTTTGCTCTGACATGCACTGTCAGCTGTGAAACCTTATATAGACAGGTGTGTGCCTTTCCAAATCATGTCCAATCAATTGAATTTACCACCAGTGGACTCCAATCAAGTTGTAGAAACATCGCAAGGATGATCAATGGAAACAGGATGCCCCTGAGCTCAATTTCGAGTCTCATAGCAAAGGGTCTGAATACTTTAAATAAGGTATCTATTTTTAATACATTTGCAAAAAAATTTAAAAACCTGTTTTCACTTTGTCATTATGGGGTAATGTGTGTAGACTGATGAGGTTTAAAAAATTGAAATTTTAGAATAAGGCTGTAACGTAAAATGTGGAAAAAGTCGAGGGGTCTGAATACTTTCCGAATGCACTGTATAATACCATAAGTATATATATATATATATATATATATATATATATATATATATATATATATATATATATATATATATATCCCTGCTACCAATCATGTTTTAGTCCTGTTTACGTGTATATCCGCCTATTACGCCTACACTGACACTTGCCACACACACACACCCACCCACCCACCACTTATGCTGCCTTACTGTTTACTATTATTATAAGGGATTCACAGCGAAGCTATGAAATAAATAAATTAATAAATGACCAATTTATGCTTGAGTTATTTAACCATGTCAATGGGAGGGAGGGGGGGGAGTATCTAAGAAAAACATTAGGTTTTTCTTAGATACTTCCCCCCCTCCCTCCCATTGACATGGTTAAATAACTCAAGCATAAATTGGTCATTTATTAATTTATTTGGCACACAGAAACTAGTAGCTTGGTCAAAAAGAATGGCACAGATTGATTATAACAGCACCACCTATAGGCCAGTCTCACAAACCCTCATATCCGCTGCCCCGTTTGACCTAGAGACATGAAAGCTCTTGTAGGTCTTTCCTCATGCTGAACAGATTTGCCTCAAGGACCCATACGGTCCCTCAGGATAGATTTTCCTCCATCTTGGACATTTTGGAAAATCTTTTAAAAACTTCTCATGAACCATAAATCCAAATTATACCATCTCTTAACTGAGTTTGAGAAAAACTAAGGGATTGGTGAAGAGATGGCTGAGTTGTTGATAAATCAGGAAATCAGATTTTACTTGTCCATTTAAATCCACAATGGCCTATCAACTTTGTAGGGTCATCAAATACATTACCACGATGAACCATGTTAAGTTTGGCTTTGATATCTTAAAAAGTTAGGAAACTATTAACAATTCACTTTGACTATGTAAGGCTAATGCTTAAAATAATCATAAAATAATCTTCACATGGACTGAAAGTCTGATTTTGAATTTGGTATTTTGAATCATCAAAACAGTCCCTAAACAGTTTGAGAAAATAACATTAATGCATTCAAAGATGGTCACACTATACCAGTAGATGCATATTAGCACATATGCTAAAATGTGAAAAAATAAATAAAATAAAAAAAACACTTCAAAAAATCTTATCATGAACCATGACACTAAATGTGGAATGTTGGCCCATGCTACGTCTTCCCTTTAGTTTGAGAAAAGCTAAGTTATTGGTAAAAAAGATGGCAGACATAACAAATCAAAAATCTGATTTTACGTGTCCATTTAAACCACTGTAAAGCCACTCCAAAGTGGCCTATCAACTTGAAACGTATCATCGCTATAATGGACGTCCTTAAGATGAACCTGTAGATGCATGTTAGCACATATGCTAATAATACTTAAAACATCTCATGAACTTTAAGTCAGATTGAGTCTATATACCAAATCTGGAGTCAATGAATTAGCCTAATGAATTTGACAATGATTAGTTGGTGCATTCAAAGTCGGCCACGCTACACCACTAGATGGCACCATATCACACCAGGGCTATAAAGAACTGAACCGATGGACATGGGGCCATGAAACTTGGTAAGTAAACCTTACGTATGTGTCCTTACAAGCTGTGTGAACAAAGTCACTGCAACCTTAGATGGCTGCACCAGACCAGTTGGTGGCACTATAGATGTCATTGACAACAGTGGCACCATAAGATAGAGTAATTTTATTTATTTAAATAGGCCATGGTGGTGAAGTAAATACAATATAGCAATTAAAATACTGGAATGGTAGATTTGACAGTAGATGAGTGTGCAAAGTAGAAATACTGGGGTGCTAAGGAGCAAAATAAATAAATAAATAAATAAATAAATACAGTAGGGGAAGAGGTAGTTGTTTGGGCTATTTATAGATGGGCTATGTACAGGTGCAGTGATCTGTGAGCTGCTCTGACAATTGGTGCTTAAAGCTAGTGAGGGAGATGTGTTTCCAGTTTCAGAGATTTTTGTAGTTCGTTCCAGTCATTGGCAGCAGAGAACTGGAAGGAGAGGCGGCCAAAGGAGGAATTGGCTTTGGGGGTGACCAGAGAGATATACCTGCTGGAACGCGTGCTACGGGTGGGTGCAGCTATGGTGACCAGCGAGCAGAGATAAGGCGGGACTTTACCTAGCAGGGTCCTGTAGATGACGTGGAGGGTGGGTTTGGCGACGAGTATGAAGCGAGTGCCAGCCAACGAGAGCGTACAGGTCGCAGTGGTGGGTAGTATATGGGGCTTTGGTGACAAAACGGATGGCACTGTGATAGACTGCATCCAATTTGTTGAGTAGGGTGTTGGAGGCTATTTTGTAAATGACATTGCCAAAGTCGAGGATCGGTAAGATGGTCAGTTTTACGAGGGTATGTTTGGCAGCATGAGTGAAGGATGCTTTGTTGCGAAATAGGAAGCCGATTCTAGATTTAACTTTGGATTGGAGATGTTTTATGTGAGTCTGGAAGGAGAGTTTACAGTCTTACCAGACACCTAGGTATTTGTAGTTGTCCACATATTCTAAGTCAGAATATGTCCAGAGTAGTGATGCTGGATGGGCGGGCAGGTGCAGGCAGCGATCGGTTGAAGAGGATGCATTTAGTTTTACTTGTATTTAAGAGCAGTTGGAGGCCACAGAAGGAGAGTTGTATGGCATTGAAGCTCGCCTGGAGGGTTGTTAACACAGTGTCCAAAGAAGGGCCAGAAGTATACAGAATGGTGTCGTCTGCGTAGAGGTGGATTAGAGACTCACCAGCAGCAAGAGCGACATCATTGATATACTGCTCAAAAAAATAAAGGGAACACTTAAACAACACATCCTAGATCTGAATGAAAGAAAAAATCTTATTAAATACTTTTTTCTTTACATAGTTGAATGTGCTGACAACAAAATCACACAAAAATAATCAATGGAAATCCAATTTATCAACCCATGGAGGTCTGGATTTGGAGTCACACTCAAAATTAAAGTGGAAAACCACACTACAGGCTGATCCAACTTTGATGTAATGTCCTTAAAACAAGTCAAAATTAGGCTCAGTAGTGTGTGTGGCCTCCACGTGCCTGTACTAAAGCATCCGCCAACTCCTGGACAGTCTGTGGTGCAACGTGGCGTTGGTGGATGGAGCGAGACATGATGTCCCAGATGTGCTCAATTGGATTCAGGTCTGGGGAACGGGCGGGCCAGTCCATAGCATCAATGCCTTCCTCTTGCAGGAACTGCTGACACACTCCAGCCACATGAGGTCTAGCATTGTCTTGCATTAGGAGGAACCCAGGGCCAACCGCACCAGCATATGGTCTCACAAGGGGTCTGAGGATCTCATCTCGGTACCTAATGGCAGTCAGGCTACCTCTGGCGAGCACATAGAGGGCTGTGCGGTCCCCCAAAGAAATGCCACCCCACACCATGACTGACCCACCGCCAAACCGGTCATGCTGGAGGATGTTGCAGGCAGCAGAACGTTCTCCACGGCGTCTCCAGACTCTGTCACGTCTGTCACATGTGCTCAGTGTGAACCTGCTTTCATCTGTGAAGAGCACAGGGCGCCAGTGGCGAATTTGCCAATCTTGGTGTTCTCTGGCAAATGCCAAACGTCCTGCACGGTGTTGGGCTGTAAGCACAACCCCCACCTGTGGACGTCGGGCCCTCATACCACCCTCATGGAGTCTGTTTCTGACCGTTTGAGCAGACACATTTGTGGCCTGCTGGAGGTCATTTTGCAGGGCTCTGGCAGTGCTTCTCCTGCTCCTCCTTGCACAAAGGCGGAGGTAGCGGTCCTGCTGCTGGGTTGTTGCCCTCCTACGGCCTCCTCCACGTCTCCTGATGTACTGGCCTGTCTCCTGGTAGCGCCTCCATGCTCTGGACACTACGTTGACAGACACAGCAAACCTTCTTGCCACAGCTCGCATTGATGTGCCATCCTGGATGAGCTGCACTACCTGAGCCACTTGTGTGGGTTGTAGACTCCGTCTCATGCTACCACTAGAGTGAAAGCACCGCCAGCATTCAAAAGTGACCAAAACATCAGCCAGGAAGCATAGGAACTGAGAAGTGGTCTGTGGTCCCCACCTGCAGAACCACTCCTTTATTGGGGGTGTCTTGCTAATTGCCTATAATTTCCACCTGTTGTCTATTCCATTTGTACAACAGCATGTGAAATTTATTGTCAATCAGTGTTGCTTCCTAAGTGGACAGTTTGATTTCACAGAAGTGTGATTGACTTGGAGTTACATTGTGTTGTTTAAGTGTTCTCTTTATTTTTTTGAGCAGTGTATATACAGAGAAGAGAGTCGGCCCAAGAATTGAACCCTGTGGCACCCCCATAGAGACTGTCAGAGGCCCGGACAACAGGCCCTCAGATTTGACACACTGAACTCTGTCGGAGAAGTAGTTGGTGAACCAGTCGAGGCAATCATTTGAGAAACCAAGGCTGTTGAGTCTGCCGATGAGGATGTGGTGATTGACAGAGTCGAAAGCCTTGGCCGGGGCAATGAATACGGCTGCACAGTACCGTTTACTATTTATTATTATTATTTATTTACTATTGATCAAGTGGACTTTGATATTAAACAAGATAGCTGGTGTAAATTTTTTTTTTTTTAAATAAATCATATTTACATATTTGCATGCATACTAATAAATGCATTGCTCTGACAAAGTACAGTGAACAAGGACCCAAGTGTACTACTCCGGCATAATTCTACAAGAGCATGTCAATATCGCAATAATAACATTTGTACACAGAGGCGTGGGAAATACAAAAGTAACACTATTCTATCAAACAAATTAACCGACAAAATAAACCCACCAGGTGATCAGAAACACACCCATCCTCAAACGAATTGACATTATTAACGGTGCATTTAAAGGAGGGTCAGAGAGGCTATGGGAGAGATATCACTGTGTGTGTAGACATGTTAGTGCCATAACAAGCTGTCGGTGACCACACCACTGGGCCTTCATTCCTTCCTTTTCATTACAGCACAGTTCTGTGAGCCTTAAACACAGATCTACTGTGTGCATCTTAGGCTGGGTTTGCACTCTACCAAGCGTTCGAAAAACGTTATTGACACTAGTGTAAAGTTGTGCTGCGTGGTGAAGCGGTTGCAGAGCCTCTAACGGAGTAGACCTAGTGGAGACTAAATCCAGTCTTCGATATCATCCTCTCTCTCTGCTTCAAGACAGGGTTTAGGGGCCATATGGATGCCTCAACACTGTGCGTGTTAAACTCTCCATTTGTCTCTGCCATACCCTCACCACAATCTGCCTGTCTATCCACCAGACTGTCTGTGTGCGTCTCAGCTGACGAGCAGACCATCCTTCCCTGCGAGGCGTTGATGGTGCACATGGTCCTGCTCCAGCTCCTCGTGACTGGGATGCCACAGCCGGGACAGGATCCGTTCCATGTTCAGGGCATACATGGTGTGAGAGGGCATCACACCTCGGTGGACCTACGTCAAGGAAAAACATTAACAATAGTCATTTGAGTTGACTTTTCTTTCACATACAATGACAAATACCTTTTCAGCTTTCCTTTTGATTAGAGAGAAATGTTTGTTGAATGCGGTTGAAAAAGCAAATCAATTCAAATGTCAGAATGTTTTTTGTTATAGGTATATGTGACGGTAAGGCAGATTGAGGCTGTGATTCTCTCACCTGTAACGCTTCCAGGAGATCAAACATGCTGATGGGAGGGAGGGGCGCAAGGAGACTGTCACCAGAACAGGCCAATAGGAGAGCAGCCTGCTGCTCAGCATCGTCTTGTAATAGCTGAGGGGGCGGCGGTCCGGCCAGACGAGATGCACTGTGAGGTGGGCTTGAGTACGGATGAGGAGAGAGTCAGAACAGACAGACGAGCATGACAAGAGCCTAAAAGTAATTGATTAGTAAGGGGAAATTCTATCTGTCCCTAAAACTGCAAAGGACCCTGCCTTTGTAAATTAAAAAAAAAAAGTATTTTAGATGGACCTCTATCCAGTCTCCGAGTGATCCTTTTTGCAGTGTGCTGTACGGGCAGCTCTCCTACCTCACCTTACTGCTATTACTGGTGCTTCATGTACCTAAAGTATAGTATGCTGTTTGAACTAACAACCATTTAAGGTAAAACTGAAGAAGTCTATAAAACTACTCTATGTTGACCCTTGAAGTTACATTTGAACAGAGCAGTTAAACTTTATTCTACAGTCTGCTGCTTACCAGATAGTTACTCATTAAAATGGTAATACCCTAATAATTGCATTTGGGTTTCTTTCCAATTCATTGATACAAGTAGTTGTGCAACCAGAAGGGGGGAGAAAAGAAAGAAAAAAAACTAGACCACCTTTACTCCACACACAGAGATGCATACAAAGCTCTCCCTCGCCCTCCATTTGGCAAATCTGACCATAATTATATCCTCCTGATTCCTGCTTACAAGCAGAAACTAAAGTAGGAAGCACCAGTGACTCGGTCAATAAGAAATTTGTCAGATGAAGCAGATGCTAAGCTACAGGACTGTTTTGCTAGCACAGACTGGAATATGGTCCGGGATTCTTCCAATGGCATTGAGGAGCACACGTACATACCCCAACCAGAAGCCATGGATTACAGGAAATATCTGCACTGAGCTAAAGGGAAGCGCTGCCGCTTTCAAGGAGCGGGACTCTAACCCGGAAGCATATAAGAAATCCCGCTATGCCCTCCGACGAACCATCAAACAGGCAAAGCGTCAATACAGGACTATGATTGAATCGTACTACACCGGCTCCGATGCTCGTCGGATGTGACAGGGCTTGCAAACTATTACAGACTACAAAGGGAACCACAGCCCTGAGCTGCCCAGTGAGCCTATTTTTATTTCTTTAACCTTTATTTAACTAGGCAAGTAAGTTAAGAACAAATTCTTATTTACAATGACGGCCTACCAAAAGGCAAAAGGCTCCTGCGGGGACGGGGGCCTGGGATTAAAATAAACACAATATAAATATAGGACAAAACACACATCACAACAAGATAGACAACACAACACTACATAAAGAGAGACCTAACACAACAACATAGCAAGGCAGCAACACATGACAACATGGTAGCAACACCACATGGTAGCAGCACAAAACATGGTACAAACATTGGGCACAGACAACAGCACAAAGGTCAAGAAGGTGGAGACAAAAATACATCACACAAAGCAGCCACAACTGTCAGTAAGAGTGTCCATGATTGAGTCTTTGAATGAAGAGACTGAGAAAACTGTCCAGTTTGAGTGTTTGTTGCAGCTCGTTCCAGTCGCTAGCTGCAGCGAACTGAAAAGAGGGGCGACCCAAGGATGTGTGTGCTTTGGGGACCTTTAACAGAATGTGACTGGCAGAACGGGAGTTGAATGTGGAGGATGAGGGCTGCAGTAGATAGCTCAGACAGGGGGGAGTGAGTCCTAAGAGGGTTTTATAAATAAGCATCAAACAGTGGGTCTTGCGACGGGTATACAGAGATGACCAGTTTACAGAGGTGTAGAGTGCAGTGATGTGTCCTATAAGGCGCATTGGTGGCAAATCTGATGGCCGAATGGTAAAGAACATCGCGCCGCTCGAGAGCACCCTTACCTGCCGATCTATAAATTACGTCTCCGTAATCTAGCATGGGTAGGATGGTCATCTGAATCAAGGTTAGTTTGGCAGCTGGGGTGAAAGAGGAATGATTATAATAAAGGAAACCAGGTCTAGATTTAACTTTAGCCTGCAACTTTGATATGTGCTGAGACAAAGACAGTGCACCGTTTAGCCATACTCCCAAGTACTTGTATGAGGTGACTACTTCAAGCTCTAAACCCTCAGAGGTAGTAATAACACCTGGGGGAAGAGCAGTATTCTTCTTACCTAATCACATGACATTTGTATTGAAGCTGTTCAGAACAAAGTTAAGGGCAGAGAAAGCTTGTTGGACACTAAGAAAGCTTTGTTGTAGAGCATTTAACACAACATCTGGGGAGCGGCCAGCTGAGTATAAGACTATCATGTGCATATAAATGGATGAGAGCACTTTCTACTGCCTGAGCTATGTTGTTGATGTAAATTGAGAAGAGCGTGGGGTCTAGGATTGAGCTTTGGCGTACTCCCTTGGTGATAGGCAGTGGCTGAGACATCAGATTTTCTGACTTTATACACTGCACTCAGAGAGGTAGTTAGCAAACCAGGCCATAGACCCCTCAGAGACACCAATACTCCTTAGCCGGCCCACAAGAATGGAATGGTCTACCGTATCAAAATCTTTGGCCAAGTCAATAAAAATAGCACAATATTGCTTAGAATCAAGGGCAATAGTGACATCATTGAGGACCTTTAAGGTTGCAGTGACACATCCATAACCGGAGCAGAAACCAGATTGCATACCCGAGACAATACTATAGACGTCAATAATCAACTGACTGGCTTTTTTGATACGTTTTTCAACACTTTTGATAAACAGGGCAAAATAGAAATAGGCCTATAACAGTTAGGATCAGCTTGATCTCCCCCTTCAAATAAAGGACAAACTGTGGCTGCCTTCCAAGCAATGGGAACCTCCCCAGAAAGGAGAGACAGGTTAAAAAGGTTGTAGATAGGCTTGGCAATGATAGGGGCAGCAACCTAAAAGAAGAAAGGGTCTAAACCATCTGACCCTGATGTTTTTTTGGGGTCAAGTTTAAGGAGCTCCTTTAGCACCTCGGACTCAGTGACTGCCTGCAGGGAGAAAATGTGTAGCAAGGCAGGGGAAAAAAAGAGGGAGAAGTATCGGGGATAGTCGCATTAGAAGGGGTGGGAGAGATGAGGAAATGTTGGACGGGTAAGGAGGCATGGCTGAGACAAATAGGAATCCTGACATAATGAAGTGGTGATTAAAGAGCTCAGCCATGTGCTTCTTGTCAGTAACAACGACATCATCAACATTAAGGGACATGGGCAGCTGTGAGGAGGGTTAATTCTCCAGAACTTCTTGGGGTTAGACCCACAGAGAGAGAACTGCTCCTTAAAGGCACTAACTTTGGCTTTCCGGATAGCCTGAGTGCACTTAATTGTCATTTGCCTGAACGATAACCAGTCAACTTGAGTATGCGTGTGCCGAGCCTGTCGCCAAATGCAATTCTTGAGGTGGAGTAACTCTGCAAGATCACAGTCGAACTAGGGGCTGAACCTGTTTTTAATTCTCATTTTCTTTATGGGGGCGTGTTTGTTAACAATACCACTGAAATTATCAAAAAAGAAGGTCCAAGCGTCTTCGACAAAGAGGATCAAGCTGATTCTAAACCATTTTACAGAGGCCAGTTCATGAAGGAAGGCTTGCTCATTAAAGTTTTTTAGCAAGTGTCTATGACAAATCAGATGAGTTAAATTACTTCTATGCTCGTGTCATGGCAAGTAACACTGAAGCATGCATGAGAGCATCAGCTGTTCCGTACGACTGTGTGATCACGCTCTCCGTAGTCGATGTGAGTAAGACCTTAAAACATGTCAACATTCACAAGGCCGCAAGGCCACATGGATTTCCAGGACGTGTAATCCGAGCATGCGCTGACCAACTGGCAAGTGTCTTCACTGACATCTCCAACCTGTCCCTGACTGAGTCTGTAATACCAACATGTTTCAAGCAGACCACCATAGTCCCTGTGCCCAAGAACACTAAGGTAACCTGCTAAAATGACTACCGACCCGTAGCACTCACATCGGTAGCCATGAAGTGCTTTGAAATGCTGGTCATGGCTCACAACACCATCATCCCAGAAACTCTAGACCCACTCCAATTTGCATACCGCTCCAACAGATCAACAGATGACGCAACCTCTATTGCTCTCCACACTGCCCTTTCCCACCTGGACAAAAACACCTATGTGAGAATGCTATTCATTGACTACAGCTCATCGTTCAACACCATAGTGCCCTTAAAGCTCATCACTAAGCTAAGGACCCTGGGACTAAACACCTCCCTCTGCAACTGGATCCTGGAATTCCTGACGGGCCGCCCCCAGGTGGTAAGTGTAGGTAACAACACACCCGCCACACTGATCCTCAACATGGGGGCCCCCCTCAGGGGTGCGTGCTCAGTCCCCTCCTGTACTCCATGTTCACTCATGAATGCATGGCCAGGCACGACTTCAACAGCACCATCAAGTTTGCAGATGACACAACAACGGTAGGCCTGATCACCAACAATTATGAGACAGCCTATAGGGAGGAGGTCAGAGACCTGGCCATGTGGTGCCAGGACAACAACCTCTCCCTCAACATGATCAAGACAAATGAGATGATTGTGGACTACAGTTAAAGGATGTCCGAGCACGCCCCCATTCTCATCGACCGGGATGCAGCGGAGCAGGTTGAGAGCTTCAAGTTCCTTGGTGTCCACATCACCAACAAACTATCATGGTCCAAACACATTAAGACAGTCGTGAAGATGGCACGACAAAGCCTATTAACCCTCAGGAGACTGACAAGATTTGGCATGGGTCCTCAGATTCTCAAAAGGTTCCACAGCTGCACCATCGACAGCATCCTGACTGGTTGCATCACTGCTTGGCCTCCGACCGCAAGGCACTACAGAGGGTAGTGCTTATGGCCCAGTACATCACTGTGGCTAAGCTTCCAGTACCTCGATACCAGGCGGTGTCAGAGAAAGGCCCTAAAAATTGTCAAAGACTCCAGCCACCCTAATCATAGACTGTTCTCTCTGCTACCGCACGGCAAGCTGTACCGGCGCACCAAGTCTAGGTCCAATAGGCTTCTTAAAAGCTTTTACCCCCAAGCCATAAGACTCCTGAAAAAAATCAAGGGCTACTCCGACCCCTCTTTTACACTGCTGCTACTCTCTGTTTATTATTTATGGATAGTCACTTTAACTCTACCTACATGTAAATATTACCTCGACTAACCGGTGCCCCTGCACATTGACTCTGTATCGGTATCCCCTGTATATAGCCTCGCTATTGTCATTTTACTGCTGCTGTTTAATTATTTGTTACTTTTTATTTTCAATGTTTTACCTAAAACTTTTTTTTCTTAACTTCTTAAAGCATTGTTGGTTAAGCGGGGCGGCAGGTATTCTATTGGTTAGAGCATTGGGTTAGAAACCAAAAGTCTGCCGGATCGAATCCCCGAACTGACAAGGTAAAAATCTGTCGTTCTGCCCATGAACAAGGCAGTTAACCCACTGTTCCCCGGTAGGCCATCATTGTAAATAAGAATTTGTTCTTAACTGACTTGCCTAGATAAATAAAGGTTAAATAAAAAAAATGTAAGGGCTTGTAAGTAAGCATTTCACTGTAAGGTCTATCTACACCGGTTGCATTCGGCACATGTGATAAATAACATTTGATTTGATACTTCGTTGAACATTTTTCTAGTTGATTTAAGGCAGCTGAACGCGGCAGACAGACAATTAACCTCATTACCAATCTGTGACAATGTGGTAGGCTGCCAGGCTGTTCTTCAAGTAGGGCTGGGGGGTGACATCACTGCCGAAGGCATAGGGGAAGTGTCCGTCACGCAGCTGGTAGGCCTTCCTCCTGGACACCACAGCAGTCAGCATGTCCTTCAGGTGGTTCTGTGGTAGTGGAGGGAACGACAGGTAAGTGAAGTGTGTGTATGGGGGGGGGGGATCCTGAGTGGACTGATACAACTGGCTGTTGGAAGGGGTACAAAGCCTGTTTCAAAGCATAAAGTAACCTGTGCTACATGAAAAACATGAAATCTAAAAACACACTTGACACATACCTCCACTGCGTGGACCATGGTGCTGACGGCGTCCTCCGTGACGTTGTCCAGGCCCAGCTCAAAAGCGGTGACCATCATGCGGGCCTCCAGCTGGCCCCGGGTGGGCAGCAACAGGGTGTGGGCACTAAGTCTCAGCTCCTCCTCCTCACTCCCAACCTCCCGCGGGCTGAAGGCCTGGGCCGCACTCAGAGGGTTCTGGGGCTGGAAACGATGCTGGACACGCAACGGGTCACACGCACAGAATTATACTTCACCAACAGGAGAAGTCTGAAGTTTATAAACCATGTATTACTGCCACCTCCCATTACGCATTATTGAAGGACAACAACTCACATCAAATTTCTGTCTGAAGGAGAACTTCTTTTTTCCTTTGGCAGGCTTGCCAGGCTTGGAGGCTGAGCTACCTGCCCACTGCAAAGATCCAGCACCCTCTGGAAAAGGGAATGGGTTGCAGTCAGGTTTGTGGTCAACATACAGATGTGTGGTATCCATCGGTATTGATATATTCGATGGAAAACCTACCTGGTGTGGAGACGATTATCTGACAACGTGTGAGAATGGCCAGGAGAAAGTCATTGTGGACATGAACTGAGAGAGAGAAAAATAGGAAGAGTTTGATTGAAATTCATTTTTTTGCACTGACCAGACTAGCTCTGGTCCATACGCCTGTGTCAGGTGTGCAGCTCATTGTGCAAATCGGATGCATGTGCATGGCTAGTGGCTGTAAAGAAAGTGCTCTCACTTCATATTTTAAGCCCCAGGTCACCCATATTGTCACTCCCCAGAAGAAGCAGTCCTCCATAGGTATTTCAATTCAAATGTTTCAAGGCAAAAATTACATGTCATTACAGGTTTTGGGGACAGTAA